>NC_042981.1:3870640-3935302 GCF_901001165.1 Salmo trutta | reverse complement strand
GAGAGGAGAGAGAGAGAGGAGGACGAGCGAGGAGAGATGCGTTTTTATACAGTCACTGGGAGGGAGAGAGAGAGTTTTATACAGTCACTGGGAGAGAGAGAGAGAGTTTTATACAGTCACTGGGAGAGAGAGAGAGAGTTTTATACAGTCACTGGGAGGGATAGGGAGAGGGAGAGTTTTATACAGTCACTGGGAGAGGGAGAGTTTTATAAAGTCACTGGAGGGAGAGAGAGAGTTTTATACAGTCACTGGGAGAGAGAGAGAGTTTTATACAGTCACTGGGAGAGAGAGAGAGAGTTGTATACAGTCATTGGGAGGGAGAGAGAGAGTTGTATACAGTCACTGGGAGAGAGAGAGAGTTTTATACAGTCACTGGGAGGGAGGGATAGTTTTATACAGTCACTGGGAGAGAGAGAGTTTTATACAGTCACTGGGAGGGAGAGAGAGAGTTTTATTCAGTCACTGGGAGAGAGAGAGAGTTTTATACAGCCACTGTGAGGGAGGGAGAGTTTTATACAGTCACTGGGAGGGAGAGAGAGAGAGAGTTTTATACAGTCACTGGGAGAGAGAGAGAGAGAGAGAGTTTTATACAGTCACTGGGAGAGAGAGAGTTTTATACAGTCACTGGGAGGGATAGGGAGAGTTTTATACAGTCACTGGGAGGGAGAGAGAGAGTTTTATACAGTCACTGGGAGAGAGAGAGAGAGTTTTATACAGTCACTGGGAGAGAGAGAGAGAGTTTTATACAGTCACTGGGAGGGAGGGAGAGTTTTATACAGTCACTGGGAGGGAGAGAGAGAGTTTTATACAGTCACTGGGAGGGAGGGAGAGTTTTATACAGTCACTGGGAGAGAGAGTTTTATACAGCCACTGGGAGAGAGAGAGAGAGTTTTATACAGTCACTGGGAGAGAGAGAGAGAGTTTTATACAGTCACTGGGAGAGAGAGAGAGAGAGAGAGAGAGGGAGAGAGAGAGAGAGAGTTGTATACAGTCACTGGGAGGGAGAGAGAGAGAGAGAGTTTTATACAGTCACGGAGGGAGAGAGTTTTATACAGTCACTGGGAGGGAGAGAGAGAGAGAGAGAGAGAGTTTTATACAGCCACTGGGAGGGAGGGAGAGTTTTATACAGTCACTGGGAGGGAGAGAGAGAGAGAGTTTTATACAGTCACTGGGAGAAAGAGAGAGAGAGAGAGAGAGTTTTATACAGTCACTGGGAGGGATAGGGAGAGGGAGAGTTTTATACAGTCACTGGGAGAGAGAGAGAGAGTTTTATACAGTCACTGGGAGAGAGAGAGAGTTTTATACAGCCACTTTGAGGGAGGGAGAGTTTTATGCAGTCACTGGGAGGGAGAGAGAGAGAGAGTTTTATACAGTCACTGGGAGAGAGAGAGGGAGAGTTTTATACAGTCACTGGGAGAGGGAGAGTTTTATAAAGTCACTGGGAGGGAGAGAGTTTTATACAGTCACTGGGAGGGAGAGAGAGAGTTTTATACAGTCACTGGGAGAGAGAGAGAGTTTTATACAGTCACTGGGAGAGAGAGAGAGTTTTATACAGTCACTGGGAGAGAGAGAGAGTTTTATACAGTCACTGGGAGAGAGAGAGAGTTTTATACAGTCACTGGGAGGGAGAGAGAGAGTTGTATACAGTCATTGGGAGGGAGAGAGAGAGTTGTATACAGTCATTGGGAGGGAGAGAGAGAGTTGTATACAGTCACTGGGAGAGAGAGAGTTTTATACAGTCACTGGGAGGGAGGGATAGTTTTATACAGTCACTGGGAGAGAGAGAGTTTTATACAGTCACTGGGAGGGAGAGAGAGAGTTTTATACAGTCACTGGGAGGGAGAGAGAGAGTTTATACAGTCACTGGGAGAGAGAGAGAGTTTTATACAGTCACTGGGAGGGAGAGAGAGAGTTTTATACAGTCACTGGGAGAGAGAGAGTTTTATACAGTCACTGGGAGAGAGAGAGAGTTTTATACAGTCACTGGGAGGGAGAGAGAGAGTTTTATACAGTCACTGGGAGAGAGAGAGAGAGTTTTATACAGTCACTGGGAGAGAGAGAGTTTTATACAGTCACTGGGAGAGAGAGAGAGTTTTATACAGTCACTGGGAGGGAGGGAGGGTTATAAAAATTAAAAAAGTTTGGAGTATCTTCATCCATTGTTCAACTGCGTTTATTAGAATTGTTTTTGGAATCTAACCTGGGTCAGTGACTGAATGTGCTGAATGTGCTACATACTGTAGCATAATCTCTACCTCACCTGAAGTGTTTCCCGGTGAGGGAGTGCAGCTCCTCTGCCACGGCGCAGTAGATGGATGTCTGGGCCCCGTCCCGAGGGCTCTTCAGGAACAAGGAGAACAGAGAAAACAGCAGAGACATGATGGTGGAGTGACGAACCAGGTCCGAGCGCACCAACCCCGGGTGGACTGAGTTCACAGTCACACTGGAACCTGGGAGGGAGGAGGAAGTGTTACCACGGGGACAGTGTTTCTTCAAGATCGTCCTCTGTGTGAGGATGTTTTAGATGACCGTATGTTGCTAAGTAACTTCATAACTGTCATTTTGCCTTTTCGATCATGTATTTTGTGTATGTGTTTTCTGACTGAAAACTCTTCACTAACCCTCGGTTTCTCTTCTGTGTTTTCTGATCCATTATCCAACAAATGTGGCAGGCTGCCATTCTCTCTCTCCCAGCCTACCTTTGAGTCTACGGGCCAGCTCCCTAGTGAACAGAAGGTTGGCCAACTTGCTCTGGCAGTATGCGAGGCCGCTGTTGTAGCTGCCCTGGCTGAGGAGGTCATGGAAACGGATCCAGCCAACGTTATGAGCCAGAGAGGAAACCACGACGATACGGGCCGGAGCGCTGCGCTTCAGCAGACCAATCAGGAGGTACGTCAACAGGAAGTGACCTATCAGGAATAAAAAACAATGCAACCAGTTGCCTTGTCAGGAAGTGGGGGAGTGGCAATCGTTACCAAGGGTCACCTTCAGTGCTCGGTTGTCTCCCACCTGACCAATGGGACTCCCTACATTCTTCTCAGATTATTACCAATCCCACAAGGTATGACTCCAAACACCCAGAAAAGGCTACTGTCCTCAATGTTATCCTCACAAATAATCCTGATAGGTATTAACTGCCCATGTCCCTTAATGTTGATGATGTGGTTGTTACTGACAAGAAGCACATGGCTGAGCTCTTTAATCACCACTTCATTAAGTCAGGATTCCTAATTGACTCAGCCATGCCTCCTTGCTCGTCCAACATTTCCTCATCTCCCACCCCTTCTAATGCGACTAGTCCAGATGCTTCTCCCTCTTTTTCCCCTGCCCCGCTACAAAGTTTCACCCTGCGGACGATCACTGAGTCCGAGGTGCTAAAGGACCTCCTTAAACTTGACCCCGAAAAAACCATCTGGGTCAGATGGTTTAGACCCTTTCTTCTTTAAGGTTGCTGCCCCTATAATCGCCTATCTCTGACCTTTTGAACCTGTCTCTCCTCTCTGGGGAGGTTCCTATTGCTTGGAAGGCAGCCACGGTTCATCCTCTATTTCCATTTTACCCTGTTTATCAAAAGTGTTGCAAAAACTTGTCAATAATCAACCGACTGGCTTTCTTGAGGTCTATATTATTCTCTCTGGAATGCAGTCTGGTTTCCTCTCAGGTTATGGATGTGTTACTACAACCTTGAAGGTCCTCAGTGATGTCACCATTGCCCTTGATTCTAAGCAATGTTGTGCTGCTATTTTTATTGACTGAGCCAAAGCTTTTGATACGGTAGACCATTCTATTCTTGTGGGCCGGCTAAGGAATATTGGTGTCTCTAAGGGGTCATTGGCCTGGTTTGCTAACTACCTCTCTCAAAGAGTGCAGCCACTGCCTGTCAACAGGGTAGTACCCCAAGGCTCGATCCTAGGCCCAATGCTCTTCTCAATTTACATCAACAACATAGCTCAGGCGATAGGAAGCTCTCTCATCCATTTATATGCAGATGATACAGTCTTATACTCAGCTGGCTCCTCCCCGGATTTTGTGTTAAACGCTCAACAACAAAGCTTTCTTAGTGTCCAACAAGCTTTCTCTGCCCTTAACCTTGTTCTGAACACCTCCAAAACAAAGGTAATGTGGTTTGGTAAGAAGAATGCCCCTCTCCCCACAGGTGTGATTACTACCTCTGTGGGTTTAGAGCTTGAGGTAGTCACCTCATATAAGTACTTGGGTGTATGGCTAGGCGGTACACTGTCCTTCTCTCAGCTCATATCAAAGCTGCAGGCTAAGGTTAAACCTAGACTTGGTTTCCTCTATCGTAATCGCTCCTCTTTAACCCAAGCTGCCAAACTAACCCTGATTCAGATGACCATCCTACCCATGCTAGATTACGGAGAGACGTCATTTCTAGATCGGCAGGTAAGGGTGCTCTCGAGCGGCTAGACGTTTTTTAATATTTCTCCCGTAGGAGTCCTTGGTTCGGATCCCACCCGGATCCCTCCCACCCACACATGACATTAGCGTCTCTGTCTCACCCAGGTGGTTGACCCCCAGCTGCATCTCGAAGCCGTCATTGGTCTTCACGTAAGGACACATCATGACCCCAGCATTGTTGATCAGGACGTGGAGGTGGTTGACCTCTACAGGGGGTCAAAGTCAATATTATACCGTTTTTTACAGAGGAGTAAACACAATGAGTGCTTGCTAATAACTAATAACACTATAATACTGTAATAATGAGTGCTTGTTAATAACTAATAACACTATAATAAATGCTGTCATATTGTAATAACAACATGTAAAGGTCACATGGCCTGCGCCCCAAATGTAAAGGTCACATGGCCTGCGCCCCAAATGTAAAGGTCACATGGCCTGCGCCCCAAATGTAAAGGTCACATGGCCTGCGCCCGAAGTGACACCTTATTTAGAGCTCTATGGGCCCTGGTCAAAAGTATCGCACTAGATAGGGAACAGGGTGCTATTAGATAGAGAACAGGGTGCTATTAGATAGGGAACAGGGTGATATTAGATAGGGAACAGGGTGCTATTAGATAGAGAACAGGGTGCTATTAGATAGAGAACAGGGTGCTATTAGATAGGGAACAGGGTGCTATTAGATAGAGAACAGGGTGCTACTAGATAGAGAACAGGGTGCTATTAGATAGAGAACAGGGTGCTATTAGATAGAGAACAGGGTGCTATTAGATAGAGAACAGGGTGCTACTAGATAGAGAACAGGGTGCTACTAGATAGAGAACAGGGTGCTACTAGATAGAGAACAGGGTGCTACTAGATAGAGAACAGGGTGCTATTAGATAGAGAACAGGGTGCTACTAGATAGAGAACAGGGTGCTACTAGATAGAGAACAGGGTGCTACTAGATAGAGAACAGGGTGCTATTAGATAGAGAACAGGGTGCTATTAGATAGGGAACAGGGTGCTATTAGATAGAGAACAGGGTGCTATTAGATAGAGAACAGGGTGCTATTAGATAGAGAACAGGGTGCTATTAGATAGGGAACAGGGTGCTATTAGATAGGGAACAGGGTGCTATTAGATAGAGAACAGGGTGCTATTAGATAGGGAACAGGGTGCTATTAGATAGAGAACAGGGTGATATTAGATAGAGAACAGGGTGCTATTAGATAGAGAACAGGGTGCTATTAGATAGAGAACAGGGTGCTATTAGATAGAGAACAGGGTGCTATTAGATAGGGAACAGGGTGCTATTAGATAGGGAACAGGGTGCAATTAGATAGAGAACAGGGTGCTATTAGATAGAGAACAGGGTGCTATTAGATAGGGAACAGGGTGCTATTAGATAGAGAACAGGGTGCTACTAGATAGAGAACAGGGTGCTATTAGATAGAGAACAGGGTGATATTAGATAGAGAACAGGGTGCTATTAGATAGAGAACAGGGTGCTATTAGATAGAGAACAGGGTGCTATTAGATAGGGAACAGGGTGCTATTAGATAGGGAACAGGGTGCAATTAGATAGAGAACAGGGTGCTATTAGATAGAGAACAGGGTGCTATTAGATAGGGAACAGGGTGCTATTAGATAGGGAACAGGGTGCAATTAGATAGAGAACAGGGTGCTATTAGATAGGGAACAGGGTGCTATTAGATAGGGAACAGGGTGCTATTAGATAGGGAACAGGGTGCTATTAGATAGGGAACAGGGTGCTATTAGAGAAGCATCCGTGGAGCAGCAGATTGACCTCGGAGTAAGCGTTGTACGAAGGCCCGTATGGAGCTGGTATCAGCCAGGTCTAGCTCTCGGACCTCTACGTTCGCCTCGCGGTAGATATGTCGTATCGATGTTGCGGCCTCCTCACCCTTCTCCACATCTCTGCACGCCATGATCACCCTCGCACCTGGAAACAGACAATAATCAATCATCAATAAAAAATCAGCATAGATGACACAGTTCCTTTTTAAAGACCACCTCTCCTCTTCTTTTACTTCCTTCTATCGTTATTGTTGAGGTCATGAAGGAAAGGAGGTAAGGACAGGAGGTAAGGAAAGGAGGTAAGGAAAGGAGGTAAGGACAGGAGGTAAGGAAAGGAGGTAAGGACAGGAGGTAAGGAAAGGAGGTAAGGACAGGAGGTAAGGACAGGAAGTAAGGACAGGAGGTAAGGAAAGGAGGTAAGGACAGGAGGTAAGGACAGGAAGTAAGGACAGGAAGTAAGGACAGGAGGTAAGGACAGGAGGTAAGGACAGGAGGTAAGGAAAGGAGGTAAGGAAAGGAGGTAAGGACAGGAGGTAAGGACAGGAAGTAAGGAAAGGAGGTAAGGAAAGGAGGTAAGGACAGGAAGTAAGGAAAGGAGGTAAGGACAGGAGGTAAGGACAGGAGGTAAGGACAGGAGGTAAGGACAGGAGGTAAGGAAAGGAGGTAAGGACAGGAGGTAAGGAAAGGAGGTAAGGACAGGAGGTAAGGAAAGGAGGTAAGGACAGGAATGAGGCCACACTATGAATGACTATGAGGATGAAGGCCAGGTGTGCGTACCAAATGGGACTATATGTATTACTGTTGACCAAGGGCCCAGGTTAGTGCACTAAATAAGGAAAAAGTTCCATTTGAGACCGTTTCTTTACTTAATCTCCACTGGCTGGCAATATCTTTGTGACAATGAACGTAAGGAGGCAAGGAAAGGAGACAAGGAATAGACTCCACACCATGTATAACTATCAGGATATGGCCCTGTATGTGTCTGTCAGTCACCTCTGATAGCCAGGTCCAGGGCAGTCTCCTTCCCAATACCAGTGTTGGCTCCAGTAATCAGGACTGTCTTCCCATCCAACCGGGCCATAGACATACATGTTCCACCTGCAGAGTATTTCCTGGACAGACAGGAAATATACCGGTGTTATTATCTCAAATCCAACGTATGTAGCTGTTCTGTCTATGTCGGTAAAGGTTGGCACTGGCACATTGTAAAAGTCCACACAGGCTGCGTTACAAAATGGCTCCCTATTCTCCATATAGAGCTCTACTGTTGACCAGGGCCCATAGAGCTCTACTGTTGACCAGGGCCCATAGAGCTCTACTGTTGACCAGGGATCATAGAGCTCTACTGTTGACCAGGGATCATAAAGCTCTACTGTCGACCAGGGCCCATAGAGCTCTACTGTTGACCAGGGCCCATAGAGCTCTACTGTCGACCAGCGATCCTAGAGCTCTACTGTCGACCAGGGCCCATAGAGCTCTACTGTTGACCAGGGATCATAGGGCTCTACTGTCGACCAGGGAACATAGAGCTCTACTGTTGACCAGGGATCATAGAGCTCTACTGTTGACCAGGGATCATAGAGCTCTACTGTCGACCAGGGATCATAGAGCTCTACTGTCGACCAGGGATCATAGAGCTCTACTGTCGACCAGGGAACATAGAGCTCTACTGTCGACCAGAGATCATAGAGCTCTACTGTTGACCAGCGATCATAGAGCTCTACTGTTGACCAGCGATCATAGAGCTCTACTGTCGACCAGGGCCCATAGAGCTCTACTGTCGACCAGGGATCATAGAGCTCTACTGTCGACCAGGGATCATAGAGCTCTACTGTCGACCAGGGCCCATAGAGCTCTACTGTTGACCAGGGATCATAGAGCTCTACTGTTGACCAGCGATCATAGAGCTCTACTGTCGACCAGGGCCCATAGAGCTCTACTGTCGACCAGGGATCATAGAGCTCTACTGTCGACCAGGGATCATAGAGCTCTACTGTTGACCAGGGATCATAGAGCTCTACAGTCGTGGCCAAACGTTTTGAGAATGACACAAAATATTAATTTCCACAAAGTTTGCTGCTTCAGTGTCTTTAGATATTTTTGTCAGATGTTACTATGGAATACTGAAGTATAATTACAAGCATTTCATAAGTGTCAAAGGCTTGTATTGACAATTACATGAAGTTGATGCAAAGAGTCAATATTTGCAGTGTTGACCCTTCTTTTTCAAGACCTCTGCAATCCGCCCTGGCATGCTGTCAATTAACTTCTGGGCCACATCCTGACTGATGGCAGCCCATTCTTGCATAATCAATGCTTGGAGTTTGTAGGTTTCTGTTTGTCCACCCGCCTCTTGAGGATTGACCACAAGTTCTCAATGGGATTAAGGTCTGGGGAGTTTCCTGGCCATGGACCCAAAATATCAATGTTTTGTTCCCCGAGCCACTTAGTTATCACTTTTGCCTTATGGCAAGGTGCTCCATCATGCTGGAAAAGGCATTGTTCGTCACCAAACTGTTCCTGGGTGGTTGGGAGAAGTTGCTCTCGAAGGATGTGTTGGTAACATTCTTTATTCATGGTTGTGTTCTTAGGCAAAATTGTGAGTGAGCCCACTCCCTTGGCTGAGAAGCAACCCCACACATCAATGGTCTCAGGATGCTTTACTGTTGGCATGACACAGGACTGATGGTAGCGCTCACCTTGTCTTCTCCAGACAAGCTTTTTTCCGGATGCCCCAAACAATTGGGATTCAGAGAAAATGACTTTACCCCAGTCCTCAGCAGTCCAATCCCTTTACCTTTTGCAGAATATCAGTCTGTCCCTGATGTTTTTCCTGGAGAGAAGTGGCTTCTTTGCTGCCCTTCTTGACACCAGGCCATCCTCCAAAAGTCTTTGCCTCACTGTGCGTGCAGATGCACTCACACCTGCCTGCTGCCATTCCTGAGCAAGCTCTGTACTGGTGGTGCCCCGATCCCGCAGCTGAATCAACTTTAGGAGACGGTCCTGGTACTTGCTGGACTTTCTTGGGTGCCCTGAAGCCTTCTTCACAACAATTGAACCGCTCTCCTTGAAGTTCTTGATGATCCGATAAATGGTTGATTTAGGTGCAATCTTACTGGCAGCAATATCCTTGCCTGTGAAGCCCTTTTTGTGCAAAGCAATGATGACGGCACGTGTTTCCTTTCAGGTAACCATGGTTGACAGAGGAAGAACAATGATTCCAAGCACCACCCTCCTTTTGAAGCTTCCAGTCTGTTATTCAAACTCAATCAGCATGACAAAGTGATCTCCAGCCTTGTCCTCGTCAACACTCACACCTGTGTTAAAGAGAGAATCACTGACATGATGTCAGCTGGTCCTTTTGTGGCAGGGCTGAAATGCAGTGGAAATGTTTTTTTGGGGATTCAATTCATTTCTATGGCAAAGAGGGACTTTCCAATTCATCTGATCACTCTTCATAACATTCTGGAGTATATGCAAATTGCCATCATACAAACTGAGGCAGCAGACTGTGAAAATTAATATTTGTGTCATTCTCAAAACTTTTGGCCACGACTGTACTGTTGACCAGGGCTCATAGAGCTCTACTGTTGACCAGGGATCATAGGGCTCTACTGTTGACCAGGGATCATAGAGCTCTACTGTTGACCAGGGATCATAGAGTTCTACTGTTGACCAGGGAACATAGAGCTCTACTGTCGACCAGGGATCATAGAGCTCTACTGTTGACCAGGATCATAGAGCTCTACTGTTGACCAGGGCCCAATAGAGCTCTACTGTTGACCAGGGCCCAATAGAGCTCTACTGTTGACCAGGGTTCATAGGGCTCTACTGTTGACCAGGGTTCATAGAGCTCTACTGTTGACCAGGGTTCATAGAGCTCTACTGTTGACCAGGGATCATAGGGCTCTACTGTTGACCAGGGATCATAGAGCTCTACTGTTGACCAGGGATCATAGAGTTCTACTGTTGACCAGGGAACATAGAGCTCTACTGTCGACCAGGGATCATAGAGCTCTACTGTTGACCAGGATCATAGAGCTCTACTGTTGACCAGGGCCCAATAGAGCTCTACTGTTGACCAGGGCCCAATAGAGCTCTACTGTTGACCAGGGTTCATAGGGCTCTACTGTTGACCAGGGTTCATAGAGCTCTACTGTTGACCAGGGTTCATAGAGCTCTACTGTTGACCAGGGATCATAGAGCTCTACTGTCGACCAGGGATCATAGAGCTCTACTGTCGACCAGGGAACATAGAGCTCTACTGTTGACCAGGGCCCAATAGAGCTCTACTGTTGACCAGGCTTCATAGAGCTCTACTGTTGACCAGGGCCCAATAGAGCTCTACTGTTGATCAGGGTTCATAGGGCTCTACTGTTGACCAGGGTTCATAGGGCTCTAATGTTGACCAGGGTTCATAGGGCTCTACTGTTGACCAGGGTTCATAGAGCTCTACTGTTGACCAGGGTTCATAGAGCTCTACTGTTGACCAGGGCCCAATAGAGCTCTACTGTTGACCAGGGCCCAATAGAGCTCTACTGTTGACCAGGGTTCATAGGGCTCTACTGTTGACCAGGGTTCATAGAGCTCTACTGTTGACCAGGGTTCATAGAGCTCTACTGTTGACCAGGGTTCATAGAGCTCTACTGTTGACCAGGGTTCATAGGGCTCTACTGTTGACCAGGGTTCATAGAGCTCTACTGTTGACCAGGGCCCATAGGGGCACTATATAGGGAATAGGCTTCCATTTGGGATGCAACCCCAGGCTACACAGAAAATAGATTACTGGTTAAAATTGTATTACATTTTTTTTTGGGGGGGGGGGATTGATTATTTATTACTTTTATTTCCTATTTAACATGAAACATATTGCTTCTCAATATGCTAGGATCAATCTGGCAACAATGATCAAACATTAACTCGTCCCAACAGTTACACCACAAAACCTGGCAAGGTACCGATTAACCAATGGCTTAACTCCGCTAACGCGCGCAACGCTTCTTGTGCGTAATCATGAAAATGATAGCGCTCACCTGCATTATTCAGACGAGGAGCCTCGACAATGACAATCACTGACAATGACCTGACAATCATTGTTCGACTAATTAGGGCAATATGAGATGCCTATATTAACAATTGGACCATATTCAATTGACAGTGCATTTAGAGCCTTTAGTCCAAACAACAACAAATTAATGTTGTACCGAAGAAGGTTGCCTTTTTTAATAATGAAAAAAAAGTGTTTCTTTAGGCTTTATTATTGCAGAGAAATATATATATATATATATATTATTTTTTTAATCAACAATGATGTCGATTCATTTAGCGACCCAATTGCCTGTCACAATCTCTTCGTTTTTCGGTAGCCTGACAATTACAACTAATTAGGGCAATATGAGATGCCAAGCATAGTAGCGGATGATGCATCGGCTATAGCCTTGAACATTCACCGCTCTTTCTTACCTAATGTGGGGTGCGGTTAAAACCATGAGCAGCGCGACAACCACAAGACCTGCGACAATCAATACGAGCTCCATCATGACACGTATCCTCTGTCTGTGTCTCTCTCTGTGTGTCTCTCTCTGTGTGTCTCTCTCTGTATGTCTCTCTGTCTCTCTCTCTCTCTCTCTCATCATGGTTCATCACACAGCTGATCTGAGATGTCAAACTTTATTGTGAAGTGTTGGTTTGGATGGGTTGTGTCAAAGATGCTCGTTCAATGGAACCTGGGATTGTAGTTTTCTTTCCACATATTAATTATGGAACATTTTTAATTATGTTTTAAAGAAAACAAAAAAACGAAAGTGAAGTTGAATCTAATAACTGCTATTTGGTTTGTAAGATACTAGTCTATATATTCACTCTCAGATGAAAACAATAATTGATCTGAATGAAGGTAAATATATCAGTTATGGTTATTACAAAAACGACGTTGACCACAATGCACCAGTGAAAGTGACCCTTTCAATGCCCGTATATAAATATCAAGCATATTATTTCAGTTTGACCACAATTTTGGACCATTATTCATATTATAAATATACAACATACATTTGAAGTTAGTTAGATTTTAAAAGCATGTACTTGACATTTGATTCGTGATAATAATTGGGCAGGATATTGACTTCGGGCAGGCAGTAACGCTAGACATGTGACACCAGATCACCAGAATGCGGAAAGAGTCCCGAGGATCTTGTTATGAGGTTTATCAACAAAATCTATAAGCGGCAATTAAACGGTTTAATGTTCTAATATTTGGAAGTTTCTGTTGTCAAGAAAGAAAACGGACAATTGAAAACACAAACCCTGCTGTTAAAAATAAAAGCAAAATGTCATCGGAAGAGTTTGAAAAGCTGCAGGAGATCTTCAAATCCCTTTATGACGAACTGAAGTTGATGCCCGACAGATTACTGAAATGCCAAGGAGGTAAAAGACCAGTTGAATTTAACATCTGTAACTGTTAAATGTCTATTTTGCCTTCTAAATACCTCTCCAATCCACTACCATTAGCTGCCCCCCACACCCTGTTGTCTTGGTTTAGTTTTACTTCTGCTTAACCACCCACTGCTGTTGAATGTCCAAAATATGGTTGCTATCAAATATAAATTATAAACTGGGTGGTTTGAGCCCTGAATGCTGATTAGCTGACAGCCGTGGTATATCTGACTGTATACCACGGGTATGACGACAACGTTGTATTTTTACTGCTCTAATTACGTTGGTAAACAGTTTATAATAGCAATAAGGCACCTCGGGGGTTTGTGGTATATGGCCAATATACCACGGCTAAAGGCTGTGTCCAGGCACTCCGTGTTGCGTCGTGATTAAGAACAACCCTTAGCCGTGGTATATTGGCCATATACCACACCCCCTCGGGCCTTATTGCTTCATTATAAGAGGAGGTTGCTAGGCCGAGCAGATGCGTGTTGTCGTCTACAACATTGGCGTGAGCAACAATAGTGGAATGATGCAAACGGATGAAAATAGTGGAGTCTTGCCACACTTGGACTAGATAATGCTAAACAAGGTTGAAATGTTGTTTTATAAAAATTCAACAAAAGACAGTTTGTTAATTTGACAAACACAAAATCTGTTTAAATCGCACGTTGGATGTATAAACTTTGCATTGGGGGAATACATACACTATATATGCCAAAGGATTTGGACACCCGTTAAATTAGTGGATTTGGATATTTCAGCCACACCCGTTGCTGACAGCTGGATAAAATCAAGCAATCAGCCACGTGCAATCAGCCATGCTGTAGAATGGCCCTTACTGAATAGCTCCTTTGTCTTTCAAATTGGCACCGTCGTAGGATGCCACCTTTCCAACAAGTCAGTTCGTCAAATATTTGCCCTGCTAGAGCTGCCCCCGGTCAACTGTAAGTGCTTTTATTGTGAAGTGGAAATGTCTAGGAGCAACAACGGCTCAGCAGCAAAGTGGTAGGCTACACAAGCTCACAGAACGGGACCGGCGAGTGCTGAAGCGTTTAGAGCAAAAATCGTCTGTCCTCGGTTGCAGCACTCACTACCGGGTTCCATACTGTTTCTGGAAGCAACGTCAGCATGAACTGTTCGTCGGTAGCACTCACTACCGGGTTCCATACTCTGGGTGTCCAAATCCTTTGGCACATATCAAATCAAAGTTTATTTGTCACATGCACCGAATACAACAGGTAGACCTTACAGTGAAATGCTGAATACAACAGGTGTAGTAGACCTCACAGTGAAATGCCGAATACAACAGGTGTAGTAGACCTCACAGTGAAATGCTGAATACAACAGGTGTAGTAGACCTCACAGTGAAATGCCGAATACAACAGGTGTAGTAGACCTCACAGTGAAATGCTGAATACAACAGGTGTAGTAGACCTCACAGTGAAATGCCGAATACAACAGGTGTAGTAGACCTTACAGTGAAATGCTGAATACAACAGGTGTAGTAGACCTTACAGTGAAATGCTGAATACAACAGGTGTAGTAGACCTTACAGTGAAATGCTGAATACAACAGGTGTAGTAGACCTTACAGTGAAATGCTGAATACAACAGGTGTAGTAGACCTCACAGTGAAATGCTGAATACAACAGGTGTAGTAGACCTCACAGTGAAATGCTGAATACAACAGGTGTAGACCTTACAGTGAAATGCTGAATACAACAGGTGTAGTAGACCTCACAGTGAAATGCTGAATACAACAGGTGTAGACCTTACAGTGAAATGCTGAATACAACAGGTGTAGTAGACCTTACAGTGAAATGCTGAATACAACAGGTGTAGTAGACCTCACAGTGAAATGCCGAATACAACAGGTGTAGTAGACCTCACAGTGAAATGCTGAATACAACAGGTGTAGTAGACCTCACAGTGAAATGCCGAATACAACAGGTGTAGTAGACCTTACAGTGAAATGCTGAATACAACAGGTGTAGTAGACCTTACAGTGAAATGCTGAATACAACAGGTGTAGTAGACCTTACAGTGAAATGCTGAATACAACAGGTGTAGTAGACCTTACAGTGAAATGCTGAATACAACAGGTGTAGTAGACCTCACAGTGAAATGCTGAATACAACAGGTGTAGTAGACCTCACAGTGAAATGCTGAATACAACAGGTGTAGACCTTACAGTGAAATGCTGAATACAACAGGTGTAGTAGACCTCACAGTGAAATGCTGAATACAACAGGTGTAGACCTTACAGTGAAATGCTGAATACAACAGGTGTAGTAGACCTTACAGTGAAATGCTGAATACAACAGGTGTAGTAGACCTTACAGTGAAATGCTGAATACAACAGGTGTAGTAGACCTTACAGTGAAATGCTGAATACAACAGGTGTAGTAGACCTTACAGTGAAATGCTGAATACAACAGGTGTAGTAGACCTTACAGTGAAATGCTGAATACAACAGGTGTAGTAGACCTTACAGTGAAATGCTGAATACAACAGGTGTAGTAGACCTTACAGTGAAATGCTGAATACAACAGGTGTAGTAGACCTCACAGTGAAATGCTGAATACAACAGGTGTAGTAGACCTTACAGTGAAATGCTGAATACAACAGGTGTAGTAGACCTCACAGTGAAATGCTGAATACAACAGGTGTAGTAGACCTTACAGTGAAATGCTTACTTACAGGCTCTAACCAATAGTGCAAAAAAGGTATTAGGTGAACAAAAGGTAAGTAAAGAAATAAAACAACAGTAAAAAGACAGTAGAGGCTATATACAGTAGAGAGGCTATATACAGTAGAGAGGCTATATACAGTAGAGAGGCTATATACAGTAGAGAGGCTATATACAGTAGAGAGGCTATATACAGTAGAGAGGCTATATACAGTAGAGAGGCTATATACAGTAGAGAGGCTATATACAGTAGCGAGGCTATATACAGTAGCGAGGCTATATACAGTAGAGAGGCTATATACAGTAGAGGCTATATACAGTAGAGAGGCTATATACAGACACCGGTTAGTCAGGCTGATTGAGGTAGTATGTACATGTAAATATGGTTAAAGTGACTATACATATAGGATGAACAGAGAGTAGCAGCAGCGTAAAAAGAGGGGTTGGGGGGGGGGGGCACACAATGCAAATAGTCCGGGTAGCCATTTGATTACCTGTTCAGGAGTGTTATGGCTTGGGGGTAAAAACTGTTGAGAAGCCTTTTTGTCCTAGACTTGGCACTCCGGTACCGATTGCCATGCGGTAGTAGAGAGAACAGTCTATGACGGGTGGCTGGGGTCTTTGACAATTTTTAGGGCCTTCCTCTGACACCGCCTGGTGTAGAGGTCCTGGATGGCAGGCAGCTTAGCCCCAGTGATGTACTGGGCCGTATGCACTACCCTCTGTAATGCCTTGCGGTCAGAGGCCGAGCAATTGCCGTACAAGGCAGTGATGCAACCAGTCAGGATGCTCTCGATGGTGCAGCTATAGAACCTTTTGAGGATCTCAGGACCCATGCCAAATCTTTTTAGTTTCCTGAGGGGGAATAGGCTTTGTCGTGCCCTCTTCACGACTGTCTTGGTGTGTTTGGACCATTCTAGTTTGTTGGTGATGTGAACACCAAGGAACTTGAAGCTCTCAACCTGATCCACTACAGCCCCGTCGATGAGAATGGGGGCGTGCTCGGTCCTTCTTTTCCTGTAGTCCACAATCATCTCCTTAGTCTTGGTTACGTTGAGGAAAAGGTTGTTATTCTGGCACCAACCGGCCAGGTCTCTGACCACCTCCCAATAGGCTGTCTCGTCATTGTCGGTGATCAGGCCTACCACTGTTGTGTAAACTTAATGATGGTGTTGGAGTCGTGCCTGGCCATGCAGTCTTGGGTGGGTGAACAGGGAGTACAGGAGAGGATCAGCGTAGCAGATGTGTTGCTACCTACCACCTGGGGGTGGCCCGTCAGGAAGTCCAGGATCCAGTTTCAGAGGGAGGTGTTTAGTCTCAGGATCCTTAGTGATGAGCTTTGAGAGTACTATGGTGTTGAACGCTGACCAGTAGTCAATGAATAGCATTCTCACATAGGTGTTTCTTTTGTCCAGGCAAAACCCTGGATCATTGTTATTCTAACTTCCGCGGCGCATATAAAGCCCTCCCTCGCCCTCCTTTCGGAAAATCTGACCACGACTCCATTTTGTTGCTCCCAGCCTATAGACAGAAACTAAAACAGGAAGCGCCCATGCTCAGGTCTGTTCAACGCTGGTCCGACCAATCGGATTCCACACTTAAAAGATTGCTTCGATCACGTGGACTGGGATATGTTCCACACAGCGTCAGACAATAACATTGATGAATACGCTGATTCGGTGAGCGAGTTTATTAGCAAGTGCATCTGTGATGTTGTACCCACAGCGTCTATTAAAACATTCCCCAACCAGAAACCGCGGATTGATGGCAGCATTCGCGCAAAACTGAAAGCGCGAACAACTGCTTTTAATCAGGGCAAGGTGACCGGAAACATGACTGAATACAAACAGTGTAGCTATTCCCTTCAAGGCAATCAAACAAGCTAAGCGTCAGTATAGAGACAAATTAGAGCCGCAATTCAATGGCTCAGACACGAGAGGTATGTGGCAGGGTCTACAGTCAATCACGGACTATAAAAGGAAAACCAGCCCCGTCGCGGACCATGATGTCTTGCTCCCAGACAAACTAAACAACTTCTTTCCTCGCTTTGAGGACAATACAGTGCCACTGACACGGCCCGCTACCAAAACCTGCGGGCTCTCCTTCACTGCAGCCAACGTGAGCAAAACATTTAAACGTGTTAACCCTCGCAAGGCTTTCGGCCCAGACGGCATCCCCAGCCGCGTCCTCAGAGCATGCGCAGACCAGCTGGCTGGTGTGTTTACGGACATATTCAATCAATCCTTATCCCAGTCTGCTGTTCCCACATGCTTCAAGAGGGCCACCATTGTTCCTGTTCCCAAGATAGCGAAGGTAACTGAGCTAAATGACTATCACCCCGTAGCACTCACTTCCGTCATCATGAAGTGCTTTGAGAGACTAGTCAAGGATCATATCACCTCCACCCTACCTGACACCCTAGACCCACTCCAATTTGCTGACCACCCCAATAGGTCCACAGACGATGCAATCACACTGCACACTGCCCTAACCCATCTGGACATGAGGAATACCTATGTAAGAAGGCTGTTCATTGATTACAGCTCAGCATTTAACACCAAAGTAACCTCCAAACTCGTCATTAAGCTTGAGACCCTGGGTCTCGACCACGCCCTGTGCAACTGGGTTCTGGACTTCTGATGGGCCGCCCCCAGGTGGTGTGAGGGTAGGTAACAACATCTCCACCCCGCTGATCCACAACGCTGGGGCCCCACAAAGGTGCGTTCTCGGCCCCCTCCTGTACTCCCTGTTCACCCACGACTGCGTGGCCATGCACGCCTCCAACTCAATCATCAAGTTTGCAGACGACACTACAGTAGTAGGCTTGATTACCGACAACGACGAGACGGCCTACAGGGAGGAGGTGAGGGCCCCACATCACGAACAACTGAAACGGTCCACCCACACAGACAGCGTGGTGAAGAAGGCGCAGCAGCACCTCTTCAACTACAGGAGGCAGAAGAAATTCGGCTTGTCCTCAAAAAACACTCACCAACTTTTACAGATGCACAATCGAGAGCATCCTGTCGGGCTGTATCACCGCCTGGTACGGCAACTGCTCCGCCCACAACCGTAAGGCTCTCTAGAGGGTAGTGAGGTCTGTACAACGCATCACCGGGGGCAAACTACCTGCCCTCCAGGACACCTACACCACCCGATGTGACAGGAAGGCCAAAACGATCATCAAGGACCGCAACCACCCGAGCCACTACCTGTTCACCCCGCTATCATCCAGAAAGCGAGGTCAGTACAGGTGCATCAAAGCTGAGACCGAGAGACTGATAAACAGCTTCTATCTCAAGGCCATCAGACTGTTAAACAGCCATCACTAACATTGAGTGGCTGCTGCCAACATACTGACTCAACTCTAGCCACTTTAATAATGGAAAAATGTATGTAATAAATGTATCACTAGCCACTTTAAACAATGCCACTTTATATAATGTTTACATAACCTACATTACTCATCTCATATGTATATACTGTACTCTATACCATCTACTGCATCTTGCCTATGCCGTTCGGCCATCACTCATTCCAATATTTTTATGTACATATTCTTATTAATTCCTTTACACTTGTGTGTGTACTAGGTAGTTGTTGTGTAATTGTTAGATTACTTGTTAGGTATTGTTAGGCTATATACACAGGGTACCAGTACTGAGTAATGATAACTAGGCTATATACACAGGGTACCAGGCTATATACACAGGGTACCAGTACTGAGTAATGATAACTAGGCTATATACACAGGGTACCAGGCTATATACACAGGGTACCAGGCTATATACACAGGGTACCAGGCTATATACACAGGGTACCAGTACTGAGTAATGATAACTAGGCTATATACACAGGGTACCAGGCTATATACACAGGGTACCAGGCTATATACACAGGGTACCAGTACTGAGTAATGATAACTAGGCTATATACACAGGGTACCAGTACTGAGTAATGATAACTAGGCTATATACACAGGGTACCAGTACTGAGTAATGATAACTAGGCTATATACACAGGGTACCAGTACTGAGTAACGATAACTAGGCTATATACACAGGGTACCAGGCTATATACACAGGGTACCAGTACTGAGTAATGATAACTAGGCTATATACACAGGGTACCAGGCTATATACACAGGGTACCAGTACTGAGTAATGATAACTAGGCTATATACACAGGGTACCAGTACTGAGTAATTATAACTAGGCTATATACACAGGGTACCAGTACTGAGTAATGATAACTAGGCTATATACACAGGGTACCAGGCTATATACACAGGGTACCAGTACTGAGTAATGAGTAATGATAACTGTCACGAGAATTTTCAATCCCAATGATAATAACTAACAATCAGTAAGCTTTGACCAATCCCCAAGGTTTGTAAGACACTGGGTTAAGAATAATTAGGAAAAGACTCAGCTTATGCAAAAGGTCTGTACAGTTTATTCAGAGAACGTTCTGAAGTACATTACACAAAGACATTCATTATATAACTCACTCCCCACTTACGCACATACCTCCACACAAACAGTAGATGTCCTATGCACATACCTCCACACAAACAGTAGATGTCCTATGCACATACCTCCACACAAACAGTAGATGTCCTATGCACATACCTCCACACAAACAGTAGATGTCCTATGCACATACCTCCACACAAACAGTAGATGTCCTATGCACATACCTCCACACAAACAGTAGATGTCCTACGCACATACCTCCACACGAACAGTAGATATCCTACACACATACCTCCACACAAACAGTAGATGTCCTATGCACATACCTCCACACAAACAGTAGATGTCCTACGCACATACCTCCACACGAACAGTAGGTGAGTTGTGTGCTTCTCCAGAGTTCTCACCACTGTGTATCACTAGCCAGCGCTGTCCGTTCCCTTTCCCCAGAGATTAGAGGAAGCTTGATAGGTACTCCCTGTCCTATCATAAGTTTCTCAGAGTTCTAGCCAGGTCGGGTCAAACACAGTGTTCATTGTTCTTGGTATTCTCTTAGGCACACACACACACACACACACACACACACACACACACACACACACATTTCTCTTCCTTTCTTTACTAAACCTTATGGGACTTATGTTTAGTACTTTAATTATTCATTATACATGCTACATAAACAACTAATTACTAATTAGTTACGTTTCAGGGTGGGATTCTTTTAATCATTACCTTTTAAACATATAATTCCCGTATCAATAACTAGGCTATATACACAGGGTACCAGTACTGAGTAATGATAACTAGGCTATATACACAGGGTACCAGGCTATATACACAGGGTACCAGGCTATATACACAGGGTACCAGGCTATATACACAGGGTACCAGGCTATATACACAGGGTACCAGGCTATATACACAGGGTACCAGTACTGAGTAATGATAACTAGGCTATATACACAGGGTACCAGGCTATATACACAGGGTACCAGGCTATATACACAGGGTACCAGGCTATATACACAGGGTACCAGGCTATATACACAGGGTACCAGTACTGAGTAATGATAACTAGGCTATATACACAGGGTACCAGGCTATATACACAGGGTACCAGGCTATATACACAGGGTACCAGTACTGAGCAATGATAACTAGGCTATATACACAGGGTACCAGGCTATATACACAGGGTACCAGGCTATATACACAGGGTACCAGGCTATATACACAGGGTACCAGTACTGAGTAATGATAACTAGGCTATATACACAGGGTACCAGGCTATATACACAGGGTACCAGGCTATATACACAGGGTACCAGTACTGAGTAATGATAACTAGGCTATATACACAGGGTACCAGGCTATATACACAGGGTACCAGGCTATATACACAGGGTACCAGGCTATATACACAGGGTACCAGGCTATATACACAGGGTACCAGGCTATATACACAGGGTACCAGTACTGAGTAATGATAACTAGGCTATATACACAGGGTACCAGGCTATATACACAGGGTACCAGGCTATATACACAGGGTACCAGTACTGAGTAATGATAACTAGGCTATATACACAGGGTACCAGGCTATATACACAGGGTACCAGGCTATATACACAGGGTACCAGTACTGAGTAATGATAACTAGGCTATATACACAGGGTACCAGGCTATATACACAGGGTACCAGTACTGAGTAATGATAACTAGGCTATATACACAGGGTACCAGGCTATATACACAGGGTACCAGTACTGAGTAATGATAACTAGGCTATATACACAGGGTACCAGTACTGAGTAATGATAACTAGGCTATATACACAGGGTACCAGGCTATATACACAGGGTACCAGGCTATATACACAGGGTACCAGTACTGAGTAATGATAACTAGGCTATATACACAGGGTACCAGTACTGAGTAATGATTACTAGGCTATATACACAGGGTACCAGGCTATATACACAGGGTACCAGTACTGAGTAATGATATCTAGGCTATATACACAGGGTACCAGGCTATATACACAGGGTACCAGGCTATATACACAGGGTACCAGGCTATATACACAGGGTACCAGGCTATATACACAGGGTACCAGTACTGAGTAATGATAACTAGGCTATATACACAGGGTACCAGTACTGAGTAATTATAACTAGGCTATATACACAGGGTACCAGGCTATATACACAGGGTACCAGGCTATATACACAGGGTACCAGTACTGAGTAATGATAACTAGACTATATACACAGGGTACCAGGCTATATACACAGGGTACCAGGCTATATACACAGGGTACCAGTACTGAGTAATGATTACTAGGCTATATACACAGGGTACCAGTACTGAGTAATGATAACTAGACTATATACACAGGGTACCAGGCTATATACACAGGGTACCAGGCTATATACACAGGGTACCAGGCTATATACACAGGGTACCAGGCTATATACACAGGGTACCAGTACTGAGTAATGATAACTAGGCTATATACACAGGGTACCAGTACTGAGTAATTATAACTAGGCTATATACACAGGGTACCAGGCTATATACACAGGGTACCAGGCTATATACACAGGGTACCAGTACTGAGTAATGATAACTAGACTATATACACAGGGTACCAGGCTATATACACAGGGTACCAGGCTATATACACAGGGTACCAGTACTGAGTAATGATTACTAGGCTATATACACAGGGTACCAGTACTGAGTAATGATAACTAGACTATATACACAGGGTACCAGGCTATATACACAGGGTACCAGGCTATATACACAGGGTACCAGGCTATATACACAGGGTACCAGGCTATATACACAGGGTACCAGGCTATATACACAGGGTACCAGTACTGAGTAATGATAACTAGGCTATATACACAGGGTACCAGGCTATATACACAGGGTACCAGGCTATATACACAGGGTACCAGTACTGAGTAATGATAACTAGGCTATATACACAGGGTACCAGGCTATATACACAGGGTACCAGGCTATATACACAGGGTACCAGTACTGAATAATGATAACTAGGCTATATACACAGGGTACCAGGCTATATACACAGGGTACTAGGCTATATACACAGGGTACCAGTACTGAGTAATGATATCTAGGCTATATACACAGGGTACCAGGCTATATACACAGGGTACCAGTACTGAGTAATGATAACTAGGCTATATACACAGGGTACCAGGCTATATACACAGGGTACCAGTACTGAGTAATGATAACTAGGCTATATGGACAGGGTACCAGTACTGAGTAATGATAACTAGGCTATATACACAGGGTACCAGGCTATATACACAGGGTACCAGGCTATATACACAGGGTACCAGTACTGAGTACTGATAACTAGGCTATATACACAGGGTACCAGTACTGAGTAATGATAACTAGGCTATATACACAGGGTACCAGTACTGAGTAATGATAACTAGGCTATATACACAGGGTACCAGGCTATATACACAGGGTACCAGGCTATATACACAGGGTACCAGTACTGAGTAATGATAACTAGGCTATATACACAGGGTACCAGGCTATATACACAGGGTACCAGTACTGAGTAATGATAACTAGGCTATATACACAGGGTACCAGGCTATATACACAGGGTACCAGGCTATATACACAGGGTACCAGTACTGAGTAATGATTACTAGGCTATATACACAGGGTACCAGTACTGAGTAATGATAACTAGGCTATATACACAGGGTACCAGTACTGAGTAATGATTACTAGGCTATATACACAGGGTACCAGTACTGAATAATGATAACTAGGCTATATACACAGGGTACCAGGCTATATACACAGGGTACCAGTACTGAGTAATGATAACTAGGCTATATACACAGGGTACCAGTACTGAGTAATGATAACTAGGCTATATACACAGGGTACCAGGCTATATACACAGGGTACCAGGCTATATACACAGGGTACCAGGCTATATACACAGGGTACCAGGCTATATACACAGGGTACCAGGCTATATACACAGCTGGTACCAGGCTATATACACAGGGTACCAGTACTGAGTAATGATTACTAGGCTATATACACAGGGTACCAGGCTATATACACAGGGTACCAGGCTATATACACAGGGTACCAGGCTATATACACAGGGTACCAGGCTATATACACAGGGTACCAGTACTGAGTCAATGAGCAGGAGTACGAGGTAATTGAGGTAGATATGTACATTTTAACTATGAATAAAGTGACTAGGCAACAGGATAGGTAATAAAGTATAGTAGTTAGAAATTTGGTTTTCAGAAGTATTACATTGTAAATGTACTCTTTATCCGTCTGTCAGCATATTTCAAGACATGGCATATAAGTCGCTCTGGATAAGAGCGTCTGCTAAATGATGTAAATGTAAATAAGGGTGCAGTGAGATACACGCTGGGGTTGAACAATACGTTTCTTGTCGCTCATCTTTGAAATACCTATACTTTTAAACTGGAAATCAACCAATTCTCCATCATTAACACAATGGGACAGTCAAACGCTTTATCTAAATGTTGAAAAGTGCTCGGGTGAAGGAGAGAGTCAAAATGGCTGCAGTTTGAGGCCGTATGGCGGCGAGTTATGCGGGGCGCTGGGGGGGGGGGGTGGTGTCTGGCCAGGTGTGATGTCGTTGATGTTAAAAAAGGGAGACAGTAGCAGCAGTGTGTGTGATGAGTCAAAAGAGTTAGTACAAAAAGGTCACCCAAACCATAGACTGTTCTCTCTGCTACCGCTCAGGAAGCGGTACCAAAGCGTCAAGTCTAGGACCAAAAGACTCCTTAACAGCTTTTTTATTAAACCTTCTCTCCCCAATTATGTGGTATTGGTAGTTACAGTCTTGTCTCATCGCTGTGACTCCTGTACGGACTCGGGAGAGGCGAAGGCCGAGAGCCGCGCGTCCTCCGAAACACGGCCCAACCAAGCCGCGCTGCTTCTTGACACAATGCCCCGCTTAACCCGGAAGCCAGCCGCACCAATGTGTCGGAGGAAACACCGTACACCTGGCGACCGTGTCAGCGTGCACTGCGCCCGGTCCGCCACAGGAGTCACTAGAGCGCGACGGGACAAGGACATCCCTGCCGGACAAACCCTCCCCTAATCCGGACGACGCTGGGCCAATTGTACGCCGCCCCATGAGTCTCCTGGTCGCGGCCGGATGTGACAGAGCCTGGACTCGAACCCAGAATCTCTAGTGGCACAGCCAACACTGTTTAACTTTTTATAATTTTTTAACTTGAGTTTATTTAGTAAATATTTTCTTAACTCTTCTTGAACTGCATTTTTGGTTAAGGACTTGTATTCAGCATTTCACGGTAAGGTCCACACTTGTTGTATTCAGCATTTCACGGTAAGGTCTACACTTGTTGTATTCAGCATTTCACGGTAAGGTCTACACTTGTTGTATTCAGCATTTCACGGTAAGGTCTACACTTGTTGTATTCAGCGCATGTGACAAATATAGTTTGATTTGAAGGAAAGAAAACGCAATTTAACGGATTTAACTTATTTTAGGAAAACAGCCCTGATGTTGGTAACAAACATTTATATTGTAATCCACAGTCACATCTATTTATGTTTCAAGACGTAGAAAGGTTTTTATGACATTTTTACCATGGGGGGAAAAACATTGCGATACTGATATTGTTCCAGCCCTACTAAAGTTGTGGCATGATTCCACTATTTTTATCCGTTTGCATCAGTTTCAATGGGGGACTTTTATTTTGAAGGCGAACCGCTATTCCACTATTGTGTTGCTCAAGCTAATGTTGTTGATGACACATTGATGCCTAGGTAAACTGACACCAACCACAATAATAAATAAAAAGTGTTCCTGTTTTTACAGAGGAGAAGAAGAGGTTGGTGCGAACTTTTGACGAAAGACATGGCGAGGCAGTGGAAGTGGTAAGTGGTACTGTGCCATTTTTTTTTTTGTATTTTATTCTATACGTAATCTCATCTGTATCGATTTATAGCTTAAAAAAAAATTCTAGCAGATTATTCTGAATGTTCACCGGCTGGTACTAGTGATCTGTAGTGAAAAGTAGTAGATATTAATAAAACCTGATCGCTTGTGGTTTACTATTAAAACCTTGATCAGATGGACATGCTACTGGCATAGAGTTGAAGGAATTAACTAACACTACAATAACATGGGTTAACATTTCACAAGTTAACTGTTTTAATGAAGAATACTGTATTAATCCATATGAGATTGAAGTGTTTTCTAAGGTACCCAACATCTCCTGTGTGTGTGTGTGTGTTTTTATATACACTGAACAAAAATATAAACGTAACATTGTAAAGTGTTGGTCCCATGTTTTCATGAGCTGATATAAAAGATCCCAGAAATGTTCCATTACGCACATAAAAGCTTATCTCTCTCTAAATGTTGTGAATAAATTAGTTTGCATCCCCCTGTTAGTGAGCATTTATCTTTTGCCAGTTTGGCAGTATGTCCAACCGACTTCCACATTAGGGCTTCTTCTTCACCTGCGGGATCATCTGGGGAGGGGGTATGCCCTCCCTCCCAGACCCCCATGGCTACGCTCTTGTCCAGTCATGTGAAATCCATAGATTAGGGCCTAATGAATTGATTTAAATCGACCACCACAACACTGGTTATAGCTGACTATCCAGACCTGGTCAGATCATTACATGTACTTTCCTTATATGAACTGTAAAGAAATCTTTGAAACTGTTGCATGTTGCGTTTCTATATGTTGTTCTGTCTGTGTGTGTGTGTGTGTGTGTGTGTGTGTGTGTGTGTGTGTGTGTATATGTGTGTGTGTTTGTATATATATGTATATGTGTATATGTGTTTGTGTGTGTGTTTGTATATGTATGTATGTATGTATGTGTATATATATGTGTATATACATACATACATACATACATACATACATACATACATACATACATACATACATACATACATACATACATACATACATACATACATACATACATACATACGGCCACGCATTAGGATGCAAAGGCTGCAGCTGAGGGCAGCTACAATGCCAATTTTAGAGGGGTATGAAATTGCTCATGTTTCTCCTGGTGGATCTCCAGCTGCAAGGGATGGAGCAGGAATTGATCGGTGTTCCCTCGTCCTACCGAAACACCATGTCCACAAAGCTACGTCTGTACCGCAGAGACCTGGGGAAGCTCCAGAGAGAGGTGAAGAGCTCTGACCTGTCCTCCACCTTCTCTACCCGGCCAGCAGACGGCGCCTACGGGATCTACTCCTCTCAGAACGAACACAGCGTGAGTCTAGACTGACTTACATTGGTTCAAGGAGGGTAAAGTTGCCCCCTAGACGCTGATCTGGGGTCAGTTTTTAGCATTTTTTTCCCCTAATAATGTTTGAATTGGAGGAAGAGAAGCTTATCCTAGATCTCTACCTAGAGGGACCTTCACCAGGGAACTGTTTACGTACACCATCCATTCACCTTAGCCCTACAGTAGGATGAGTTATGTCGGTTACAACTGGTGGTGGTAAAGACCATACAGCCCTGATATGTGGTGATGCTGTTGAGATACAAGACAACGTTCCCGAAAGGGACATGATAAAGAATATATTCAGCTTATTGCACTTTCCGTGCAGGTATTGATTGATTTTTTTTATTAATTGAGGATTTATATTATCTGTTTGGGGTTTTCAGACCCAGCTTCAGTCTCAGAGGGCCTTGCTGCTCCAGGGACACGAGCACCTGAACAACGCCAGTCAGAGTATAGAGAGGAGTCAGCGCATCGCTGCAGAGACGGACCAGATCGGCGTGGACATCATCGAGGAGCTGGGAGAGCAGAGAGAACAGCTGGACCGCACCAGAGACCGAGTGAGTGGGATTGGGAAGCTCTGAGTGGGATCGGGAAGCTCTGGAGACATAAGGCTCTCAGTGGGAAGCTCTGGAGACATAAGGCTCTGAGTGGGATTGGGGAAGCTCTGAGTGGGATTGGGGAAGCTCTGAGTGGGATTGGGGAAGCTCAGAGGGGATGGGGAAGCTCTCTGAGAGGGGATTGGGAAGCTCTCTGAGAGGGCATTGGGAAGCTCTCTGAGAGGGCATTGGGAAGCTCAGGGGTTGTAGAAGGGTTCATATTCATAAAGCGTCTCTGTGTAGGAGTACTGATCTAGTTCTGCCTTCTAGATCCTAATGAAGGAGATTATATGGACAGATCTGAGATCAGATTGAATGAGATGATATGGACAGATTCCAGATCAGATTGAATGAGATGATATGGACAGATCTGAGATCAGATTGAATGAGATGATATGGACAGATTCCAGATCAGCACTCCTAATTAGAGAATCTTTGTGGACATGGGCCTTGGTATCAGAACTATGGCAGCCTGGTCCCGAGTCTCTCCCAGCCCTCCCCTGGGCCCCAACCCTTCGATGTTCACAGATCTGTGAGGTGTAAACAATATGGTGGATAGCTCCTCTACACTGGTTATATCTGTCTATATAGACCTCCTCTACACTGGTTATATCTGTCTATATAGACCTCCTCTACACTGGTTATATCTGTCTATATAGACCTCCTCCACTACACTGGTTATATCTGTCTATATAGACCTCCTCCTCTACACTGGTTATATCTGTCTATATAGACCTCCTCCTCTACACTGGTTATATCTGTCTATATAGACCTCCTCCTCTACACTGGTTATATCTGTCTATATAGACCTCCTCCTCTACACTGGTTATATCTGTCTATATAGACCTCCTCCTCTACACTGGTTATATCTGTCTATATAGACCACCTCCTCTACACTGGTTATATCTGTCTATATAGACCTCCTCCTCTACACTGGTTATATCTGTCTATATAGACCTCCTCCTCTACACTGGTTATATCTGTCTATATAGACCTCCTCCTCTACACTGGTTATATCTGTCTATATAGACCTCCTCCTCTACACTGGTTATATCTGTCTATATAGACCTCCTCCTCTACACTGGTTATATCTGTCTATATAGACCTCCTCTACACTGGTTATATCTGTCTATATAGACCTCCTCCACTACAACACTGGTTATATCTGTATATATAGACCTCCTCCTCTACACTGGTTATATCTGTCTATATAGACCTCCTCCTCTACACTGGTTATATCTGTCTATATAGACCTCCTCCTCTACACTGGTTATATCTGTCTATATAGACCTCCTCCACTACACTGGTTATATCTGTCTATATAGACCTCCTCTACACTGGTTATATCTGTCTATATAGACCTCCTCTACACTGGTTATATCTGTCTATATAGACCTCCTCCTCTACACTGGTTATATCTGTCTATATAGACCTCCTCTACACTGGTTATATCTGTCTATATAGACCTCCTCTACACTGGTTATATCTGTCTATATAGACCTCCTCTACACTGGTTATATCTGTCTATATAGACCTCCTCTACACTGGTTATATCTGTCTATATAGACCACCTCTACACTGGTTATATCTGTCTATATAGACCACCTCTACACTGGTTATATCTGTCTATATAGACCTCCTCCTCTACACTGGTTATATCTGTCTATATAGACCTCCTCTACACTGGTTATATCTGTCTATATAGACCTCCTCCACTACAACACTGGTTATATCTGTCTATATAGACCTCCTCCACTACAACACTGGTTATATCTGTCTATATAGACCTCCTCCACTACAACACTGGTTATATCTGTCTATATAGACCTCCTCTACACTGGTTATATCTGTCTATATAGACCTCCTCCACTACAACACTGGTTATATCTGTATATATAGACCTCCTCCTCTACACTGGTTATATCTGTCTATATAGACCTCCTCCTCTACACTGGTTATATCTGTCTATATAGACCTCCTCCTCTACACTGGTTATATCTGTCTATATAGACCTCCTCTACACTGGTTATATCTGTCTATATAGACCTCCTCTACACTGGTTATATCTGTCTATATAGACCTCCACTACACTGGTTATATCTGTCTATATAGACCACCTCTACACTGGTTATATCTGTCTATATAGACCTCCTCCTCTACACTGGTTATATCTGTCTATATAGACCTCCTCTACACTGGTTATATCTGTCTATATAGACCTCCTCCACTACAACACTGGTTATATCTGTCTATATAGACCTCCTCCTCTACACTGGTTATATCTGTCTATATAGACCTCCTCCTCTACACTGGTTATATCTGTCTATATAGACCTCCTCCTCTACACTGGTTATATCTGTCTATATAGACCTCCTCCTCTACACTGGTTATATCTGTCTATATAGACCTCCTCCTCTACACTGGTTATATCTGTCTATCTAGACCTCCTCCTCTACACTGGTTATATCTGTCTATCTAGACCTCCTCCTCTACACTGGTTATATCTGTCTATCTAGACCTCCTCCTCTACACTGGTTATATCTGTCTATCTAGACCTCCTCCTCTACACTGGTTATATCTGTCTATATAGACCTCCTCCTCTACACTGGTTATATCTGTCTATATAGACCTCCTCCTCTACACTGGTTATATCTGTCTATATAGACCTCCTCCTCTACACTGGTTATATCTGTCTATATAGACCTCCTCCTCTACACTGGTTATATCTGTCTATATAGACCTCCTCCTCTACACTGGTTATATCTGTCTATATAGACCTCCTCCTCTACACTGGTTATATCTGTCTATATAGACCTCCTCCTCTACACTGGTTATATCTGTCTATATAGACCTCCTCTACACTGGTTATATCTGTCTATATAGACCACCTCCTCTACACTGGTTATATCTGTCTATATAGACCACCTCCTCTACACTGGTTATATCTGTCTATATAGACCCCTCCTCTACACTGGTTATATCTGTCTATATAGACCTCCTCCTCTACAACCTGGTTATATCTGTCTATATAGACCTCCTCCTCTACACTGGTTATATCTGTCTATATAGACCTCCTCCTCTACACTGGTTATATCTGTCTATATAGACCTCCTCCTCTACACTGGTTATATCTGTCTATATAGACCTCCTCCTCTACACTGGTTATATCTGTCTATATAGACCTCCTCCTCTACACTGGTTATATCTGTCTATATAGACCTCCTCTACACTGGTTATATCTGTCTATATAGACCTCCTCTACACTGGTTATATCTGTCTATATAGACCTCCTCTACACTGGTTATATCTGTCTATATAGACCTCCTCCTCTACACTGGTTATATCTGTCTATATAGACCTCCTCTACACTGGTTATATCTGTCTATATAGACCTCCTCCTCTACACTGGTTATATCTGTCTATCTAGACCTCCTCCTCTACACTGGTTATATCTGTATATATAGACCTCCTCCTCTACACTGGTTATATCTGTCTATATAGACCTCCTCCTCTACACTGGTTATATCTGTCTATATAGACCTCCTCCTCTACACTGGTTATATCTGTCTATATAGACCTCCTCCTCTACACTGGTTATATCTGTCTATATAGACCTCCTCCTCCACTACACTGGTGAGATCTGTCTATATAGACCTCCTCTACACTGGTTATATCTGTCTATATAGACCTCCTCTACACTGGTTATATCTGTCTATATAGACCTCCTCCTCTACACTGGTTATATCTGTCTATATAGACCTCCTCCTCTACACTGGTTATATCTGTCTATATAGACCTCCTCCTCTACACTGGTTATATCTGTCTATATAGACCTCCTCTACACTGGTTATATCTGTCTATATAGACCTCCTCCTCTACACTGGTTATATCTGTCTATATAGACCTCCTCCTCTACACTGGTTATATCTGTCTATATAGACCTCCTCCTCTACACAGGTCTATATAGACAGATATAACCAGTCTGTTCATTAAATATAAAGAGGAGGGATCAAATTGAGATTGTCCTGGAATCGAAACCATCAAGAGTTCTTGAAAAGAGAAGATGTCGAATTCTGAGTCACCTGTTGTTGTCTTTGTTGTGTTCCACCTGTTAGTTGGCCAACACTGGCGAGAACCTCAGTCGGAGCAGGAAGATCCTACGAGCCATGTCTCGACGGTGAGTCCCCAACAGCTGTGCTGTCAGATCGATCACCAGGCAGCGCTGTTGTCCATGTTCTCATGTTAGTATAAAATGGCATCTTTATTTATACGGGTTATTCTAATTGTGGGAACTATTTTGCAAGAGAGGCCTTTTTTTTTCTTCAGTTTGTTGAATCTGTCCTCTGTCATTGAGTTGCTGTGTGTGTGTGTGTGTGTGTGTGTGTGTGTGTGTGTCTGTCCTTCCTCTTTCAGACTGATGACCAACAAGCTGTTGTTATCCGTCATCATTTTGATGGAGCTGGCCATACTGGGTGCAGTAGTCTACCTCAAGTTCTTCCGCAAGTAGTAGGCTCGCTGACGGATCAACAAGCAATACAGGTCGCAGCCAGCGCTCAGCAAAGCTCTCCTCTCCCCTTGTCCTCTCCGCTCTGTCCTTTCTCCTCTGTCCTGTCCTCTCCCCTCTCTCCTGTCCTCTCCCCTCTCTTCTCTCCTCTCTTCTCTCCCCTCTCTTCTCTCCCCTGTCCCCTCTCTTCTCTCCCCTCTCCCCTCTCTTCTCTCCCCTGTCCCCTCTCTTCTCTCCCCTGTCCCCTCTCTTCTCTCCCCTGTCCCCTCTCTTCTCTCCCCTGTCCCCTCTCTTCTCTCCCCTGTCCCCTCTCTTCTCTCCCCTGTCCTCTCTCTTCTCTCCCCTGTCCCCTCTCTTCTCTCCCCTGTCCCCTCTCTTCTCTCCCCTGTCCCCTCTCTCCTCTCCCCTGTCCTCTCTCTTCTCTGTCCACATAAACCTCACTATGCTGTTCCTGACCTGAGCTAAACCACTAAACTCTTGTAATATACCCCTGAACCTGGGGAGTTCTCATGAGGGCACGGTTTTCTTGACTGAAGATGAGGAACAATGTGAGAAAGAAAGAATGAGCGTTTCTGTTCAGGACGGGAGTTATATCTAAAACTCAACGAGACGTGTTTCAATCCAGGATGTATGGACCCGAACCAAACCCAGGATCGTTATATTAATACTGGACATGGATGTGATACAGACGTGTTAATGTATAATACACTGTCGTCTGATCCAGGAGTGAACTGCCAGGGGTTCTGTTGTGCACACTTTATCACGGAGAAGTTTCTGTAGTCATTTATTTACTGACTCGAGTTGCTGTGTAGGATGAATTTTTTTTTTTTTTTGTGTGTGTTTTTGTCTCAGGTCTGAGCGTTAAGTCCTCAAATCAATCCTACCCATGCTCCTTTACTCTTAGTCTCGACAAAGAACTCTACTGCTGTAGGGGCCTCCCGACTGGCGCAGTGGTCCAAGGCCGCGACCGGGAGACTCATGAGGGGGGCGCGCAATTGGCCGAGCGTCGTCCGGGTTAGGGGAGGGTTTGGCCGGCGGGGATGTCCTTGTCCCATCGCGCACTAGCGACTCCTGTGGTGGGCCGGGTGCTGTGCACGCTGACCAGGTCTCCGACACATTGGTGCGGCTGGCTTCTGGGTTAAGTGGGTGTTGTGTCCAGAAGCAGTGCGGCTTGGCTGGGTCGTGTTTCGGAGGACGCACGGCTCTCGACCTTCTCCTCTCCCGAGTCCGTACGGGAGTTGCAACGATGAGACGAGACTATAACTACCAATTGGATACCACGAAATTGGGGTGGAAAAATGGGGTTAAAAATAAAAAATAAATATGAACTCTACTGCTTATGCTGTTGTTATGACAACACCTTGAGGGCTGAGCAGTTGAAGGATTTATCCATGCTGACTTTGTGAACTACTCATAGTCTTTCATTGAAATGCATGAAATTAAAATATGCATTCTACATTAGTGAATTCCCTCTGTACTAACAATAACAAAAAGTAATGAATTGATATAAATGTGGTTTCTAAATGTATTTTTTTGTGTGGTGTTTTATCTTTGGTACGGTCTCTCTGTGGCCAAAGCTGAGAAGTTGAAAGAAGGAGGGGTTAGGGACTGGGGAGGAGGGGTTAGGGACTGGGGAGGAGGGGTTAGGGACTGGGGAGGAGGGGTTAGGGACTGGGGAGGAGGGGTTAGGGACTGGGGAGGAGGGGGTAGGGACTGGGGAGGAGGGGTTAGGGACTGGGGAGGAGGGGTTAGGGACTGGGGAGGAGGGGTTAGGGACTGGGGAGGAGGGGTTAGGGACTGGGGAGGAGGGGTTAGGGACTGGGGAGGAGGGGTTAGGGACTGGGGAGGAGGGGTTAGGGACTGGGGAGGAGGGGTTAGGGACTGGGGAGGAGGGGTTAGGGACTGGGGAGGAGGGGTTAGGGACTGAGGAGGAGGGGTTAGGGACTGGGGAGGAGGGGTTAGGGACTGGGGAGGAGGGGTTAGGGACTGAGGAGGAGGGGTTAGGGACTGGGGAGGAGGGGTTAGGGACTGGGGAGGAGGGGGGAGGGACTGGGGAGGAGGGGGGGGTTAGGGACTGGGGAGGAGGGGGGGGTTAGGGACTGGGGAGGAGGGGGGGGTTAGGGACTGGGGAGGAGGGGGGGGTTAGGGACTGGGGAGGAGGGGGGGTTAGGGACTGGGGAGGAGGGGTTAGGGACTGGGGAGGAGGGGTTAGGGACTGAGGAGGAGGGGTTAGGGACTGGGGAGGAGGGGTTAGGGACTGGGGAGGAGGGGTTAGGGACTGGGGAGGAGGGGTTAGGGACTGAGGAGGAGGGGTTAGGGACTGGGGAGGAGGGGTTAGGGACTGGGGAGGAGGGGTTAGGGACTGGGGAGGAGGGAGGGGTTAGGGACTGGGGAGGAGGGGGGGGTTAGGGACTGGGGAGGAGGGGGGGGTTAGGGACTGGGGAGGAGGGGGGGGTTAGGGACTGGGGAGGAGGGGGGGGTTAGGGACTGGGGAGGAGGGGTTAGGGACTGAGGAGGAGGGGTTAGGGACTGGGGAGGAGGGGTTAGGGACTGGGGAGGAGGGGTTAGGGACTGAGGAGGGAGGGGTTAGGGACTGGGGAGGAGGGGGGGGTTAGGGACTGGGGAGGAGGGGGGGGTTAGGGACTGGGGAGGAGGGGGGGGGTTAGGGACTGGGGAGGAGGGGGGGGTTAGGGACTGGGGAGGAGGGGTTAGGGACTGGGGAGGAGGGGTTAGGGACTGGGGAGGAGGGGTTAGGGACTGGGGAGGAGGGGTTAGGGACTGAGGAGGAGGGGTTAGGGACTGAGGAGGAGGGGTTAGGGACTGGGGAGGAGGGGTTAGGGACTGGGGAGGAGGGGTTAGGGACTGGGGAGGAGGGGTTAGGGACTGGGGAGGAGGGGGGGGTTAGGGACTGGGGAGGAGGGGGGGGTTAGGGACTGGGGAGGAGGGGGGGGTTAGGGACTGGGGAGGAGGGGTTAGGGACTGGGGAGGAGGGGTTAGGGACTGAGGAGGAGGGGTTAGGGACTGGGGAGGAGGGGTTAGGGACTGGGGAGGAGGGGTTAGGGACTGGGGAGGAGGGGTTAGGGACTGGGGAGGAGGGGGGGGTTAGGGACTGGGGAGGAGGAGGAGGGGTTAGGGACTGGGGAGGAGGAGGAGGGGTTAGGGACTGGGGAGGAGGAGGAGGGGTTAGGGACTGGGGAGGAGGAGGAGGGGTTAGGGACTGGGGAGGAGGAGGAGGGGTTAGGGACTGGGGAGGAGGAGGAGGGGTTAGGGACTGGGGAGGAGGAGGGGTTAGGGACTGGGGAGGAGGGGGGGTTAGGGACTGGGGAGGAGGGGGGGGTTAGGGACAGAAATACTGATAACAAAAGATTCAGCATTGTTTTGAGACCAAGTTTTCAAAGGGCTATAGTCCAACTTAACCTGTGCCAAAATAATATGAAAACAAATGTTAAGCATGAACGTGTGATTTTAAAGTCATGTGTTTTATATTATTGAAATGCAGTATTAAAGTTAAGCTAACCATTACACTATAATCTATCTGCTATATTAAAGCTAAATCTACCCTTACATTTATTATTTTATCTTACCCTCAACATGTCTCTGTGTCTGATAGACAGCCCACTACAGCATGTATCTGTGTCTGATAGACAGCCCACTACAGCATGTATCTGTGTCTGATAGACAGCCCACTACAACATGTCTCTCTGTCTGATAGACAGCCCACTACGACATGTCTCTGATAGACAGCCCACTACAGCATGTCTCTGTCTCTGATAGACAGCCCACTACATGTTAGCGCTGTTGTTAACACCTGCTAGTACTGATAACAGCATGTTAGCGCTGTTGTTAACACCACCACCTGCTAGTACTGATAACAGCATGTTAGCGCTGTTGTTAACACCACCTGCTAATACTGATAACAGCATGTTAGCGCTGTTGTTAACACCACCACCTGCTAGTACTGATAACAGCATGTTAGCGCTGTTGTTAACACCTGCTAGTACTGATAACAGCATGTTAGCGCTGTTGTTAACACCACCTGCTAGTACTGATAACAGCATGTTAGCGCTGTTGTTAACACCACCTGCTAATACTGATAACAGCATGTTAGCGCTGTTGTTAACACCACCACCTGCTAGTACTGATAACAGCATGTTAGCGCTGTTGTTAACACCTGCTAGTACTGATAACAGCATGTTAGCGCTGTTGTTAACACCACCTGCTAGTACTGATAACAGCATGTTAGCGCTGTTGTTAACACCTGCTAGTACTGATAACAGCATGTTAGCGCTGTTGTTAACACCTGCTAATACTGATAACAACATGTTAGCGCTGTTGTTAACACCACCTGCTAGTACTGATAACAGCATGTTAGCGCTGTTGTTAACACCACCACCTGCTAATACTGATAACAGCATGTTAGCGCTGTTGTTAACACCTGCTAGTACTGATAACAGCATGTTAGCGCTGTTGTTAACACCACCTGCTAGTACTGATAACAGCATGTTAGCGCTGTTGTTAACACCACCTGCTAATACAGATAACAGCATGTTAGCGCTGTTGTTAACGCCACCACCTGCTAGTACTGATAACAGCAAAATATATTTTATATTTGAGATTCTTCAAATAGCCACCCTTTGCCTTGATGACAGCTTTGCACACTCTTGGCATTCTCTCAACCAGCTTCACTTGGAATGCTTTTCCAACAGTCTTGATTGACTTCCCACCTATGCTGAGCACTTGTTGGCTGCTTTTCCTTCACTCTGTGGTCCGATTCATTCCAAACCATCTCATTTTGGTTGAGGTCGGGTGATTGTGGAGGCCAGGTCATTTGATGCAGCACTCCATCACTCTCCTTCTTAGTCAAATAGCCTTTACACAGCCTGGTGGTGTGTTGGGTCATTGTCATGTTGAAAAACAAATGATAGTCCCACTAAGCGCAAACCAGATGGGATGGCGTATTGCTGCAGAATGCTGTGGTAGCCACGCTGGTTAAGTGTGCCTTGAATTCTAAATCACAGACAGTGTCACCAGCAAAGCACCTTCACACCATAACACCTCCTCTTCCATGCTTTATGGTGGAAAATACAAATCAAATGAAATGTTATTAGTCACATGCGCCGAATACAACAGACCTTACAGTGAAATGCTTACTTACGAGCCCCGACCAACAGTGCAGTTTAAAAAAATACGGATAAGAATAAGAGATAAAAGTAACAAGTAATTAAAGAGCAGCAGTCAAAAATAACAATATATACAGGGGGGTGCCGGTTAGTTGAGGTAGAGGGGGGGCAATGCAAATAGTCCGGGTAGCCATTTGACTAGATGTTCAGGAGTCTTATGGCTTGGGGGTAGAAGCTGTTTTTGAAGCCTCTTGGACCTAGACTTGGTGCTCCGGTACCGCTTGCCGTGCGGTAACAGAGAGAACAGTCTATGACTAGGGTGGCTGGAGTCTTTGACAATTTTTAGGGCCTTCCTCTGACACTGCCTGGTATAGAGGTCCTAGATGGCAGGAAGCTTGGCCCCAGTGATGTTCTGGGCCGTTCGCACTACCCTCTGTAGTGCCTTGCGGTCGGAGGTCGAGCAGTTGCCATACCATGCAGTGATGCAACCAGTCAGGATGCTCTCGATGGTGCAGCTGTAGAACCTTTTGAGGATGTGAGGACCCATGCCAAATCTTTTCAGTCTCCTGAGGGGGAATAGGTTTTGTCATGCAGCTTGACGACTGTCTTGGTGTGCTTGGACCATGTTAGTTTGTTGGTGATGTGGACACCAAGGAACTTGAAGCTCTCAACCTGCTCCACTGCAGCCCCTTCGATGAGAATGGGGGCGTGCTCGGTCCTTCTTTTCCTGTAGTCCACAATCATCTCCTTAGTCTTGGTTACATTGAGGAAAAGGTTGTTATTCTGGCACCAACCGGCCAGGTCTCTGACCTCCTCCCTATAGGAGGAGGTCTTGTTGTTGTCGGTGATCAGGCCTACCACTGTTGTGTCATCGGCAAATTTAATGATGGTGTTGGAGTCGTGCCTAGTCGTGCATTCATGAGTGAACAGGGAGCACAGGAGGGGACTAAGCACTCACCCCTGAGTGGCCCCTGTGTTGAGGATCAGCGTTGCGGATGTGTTGTTACCTACCACCTGGGACGGCCCATCAGGAAGTCCAGGATCCAGTTGCAGAGGGAGGTGTTTAGTCCCAGGGTCCTTAGCTTAGTGATGAGATTTGAGGGCACTATGGTGTTGAACGCTGAACTGTAGTCAATGAACAGCATTCTCACATAGGTGTTCCTTTTGTCCAGGTGGGAAAGGACAGTGTGGAGTACAATAGAGACTGCATCATCTGTGGATCTGTTGGGGCGGTATGCAAATTGGAGTGGGTCTAGGGCTTCTGGAATGATGGTGTTGATGTGAACCATGACCAGCCTTTCAAAGCACTTCATGGCTACAGATGTGAGTGCTACGGTTCAGTAGTCTTTTAGGCAGGTTACCTTAGTGTTCTTGGGCACAGACACTCTGCTTAAAACATGTTAGTATTATAGACTCAGACAGGGAGAGGTTGAAAATGTCAGTGAAAACACTTGCTAGTTGGTCAGCGCATGCTTGCAGTACACGTCCTGGTAATCCGTCTGGCCCTGCGGCCTTGTGAATGTTGACCTGTCTAAAGGTCTTACTCACATCGGCTGCTGAGAGCATGATCACACAGTCTTCCGGTACAGCTGGTGCTCTCATGCATGTTTCAGTGTTATTTGCCTCGAAGCGAGCATAGAAGTAGTTTAGCTCGTCCGGTAGGCTCGTGTCACTGGGCAGCTCTCGACTGTGCTTCCCTTGTAGCCTGTAATGGTTTGCAAGCCCTGCCACATCCGACGAGCATCAGAGCCGGTGTAGTATGACTCAATATTAGTCCTGTATTGACTCTTTGCAGGTTTGATGGTTCGTCGGAGGGCATAGCGGGATTTCTTATAAGCTTCCGGGTTAGAGTCCCGCTCCTTGAAAGTGGCAGCTCTAACCTTTAAGTCAGTGCGGATGCTGCCTGTAACCCATGGCTTCTGGTTGGGGTATGTACGTACAGTCACTGTGGGGACGACGTCATCGATGCACTTATTGATGAAGCCAATGACTGATGTGGAGTACTCCTCAATGCCATTGGAGGAATCCCCGGAACATATTCCAGTCTGTGCTAGCAAAACAGTCCTGTAGCTTAGCATCTGCTTCATCTGACCACTTTTTTATTGATATAGTCACTGGTACTCCCTTCTTTAATTTTTGCTTGTAAGCCGGAATCAGGAGGATAGAATTATGGTCAGATTTGCCAAATGGAGGGCGAGGAAGAGCTTTGTATGCGTCTCTTTGTGTGGAGTATAGGTGGTCCAGACTCTTTTTCCTCTGGTTGCACATTTAACATGCTGATAGAAATTTGGTAAGACTGATTTAATTTTCCCTGCATTAAAGTCCCTGGCTACTAGGAGCGCCGCCTCTGAAGTTTCCCTGCTTATGGTGGAATACAGCTCATTCAATGCTGTCTTAGTGCCAGCTTCTGACTGTAGTGACTGTAGTGGTATGTAAACAGCTACAAAGAATACAGATGAAAACTCTCTCGGTAGGTAGTGTGGTCTACAGCTTATCATGAGAAACTCTACCTTAGGCGAGCAAAATGCGGAGATCATCAGTTCACTTCTTATTGGTGTCCTTTAGTAGTGGTTTCTTTGCAGCAATTTGACCATGAAGGCCTGATTCACGCAGTCTCCTCTGAACAGTTGCTGTTGAGATGTGTCTGTTACTTGAACTCTGTGAAGCATTTATTTGGGCTTAAATCTGAGGTGTAGTGAACTCTAATGAACTTATCCTCTTACGTAACTCTGGGTCTTCCTTTCCTGTGGTGGTCCTCATGAGAGCCAGTTTCATCATAACGCTTGATGGTTTTTGCGACTGCACTTGAAGAAACTTTCAAAGTTCTTGAAATTTTCCACATTGACTGACCTTCATGTCTTAAAGTAATGATGGACTGTTGTTTCTCTTTGCTTATTTGAGCTGTTCTTACCATAATATGGACTTGGTCTTTTACCAAATAGGGCTATTTTCTGTATACCCCCTACCTTGTCACAACACAACAGATTGTCTCAAACGCATTAAGAAGGAAAGAAATTCCACAAATTATTTTAACAAGACACACCTGTTAATTGAAATGCGTTCCAGGTGACTTCCTCATGACGTTGGTTGAGAGAACGCCAAGAGTGTGCAAAGCTGTCATCAAGGCAAAGGGTGGCTACTTTGAAGATTCTCAAATATATTTTGATTTGATTACTACATGATTCCATATGTGTTATTTCATAGTTACAATGTAGAAAATAGTCAAAATAAAGAAAAAACCTTGAATGAGTAGGTGTTCTAAAACTTTTGACTGGTAGTGTACCGGTATGTATTTTTGTGGTGATGCTGTGCTGTGGTTTGTTGAGATGCAAAACACATTTCCGGAAAGGGACACAATACAGATATTATTATTATTATTATTATTAAGCTGAAGGGCTGGAGTCGGGGCGCACAGACGGCACTCTCCATATTTAGGATAGACCTTGATGTCTATTGTAAAAGACTAAAACCAACTAGACTTGCTCTCCCAGTGTAAGCCACACGTCACCATCGAGACCACAAAGCAAAACACACAGACTGATTTCATTGTGGAAGACTAATTATATTTAAAACAGTCATTCAGTGGTCACGTCAAAAAGGCATTTGTTATTATTTAGTAAATAAAATAGTTAATTTCACTCCAGCATTTACCATACAGCCATTACATACACACATTTTAACTTATTAAAAATTAACTGGTCATTTAATACTGACTAATATAACACCAGACAGTAAATGAGCCAGCCTGGATTCATAATGGTCATTATTAACTACAAAAACAGAATCATTCTAGAGAAGGAAAAACAAATACATCAAACCTCCAAACATCTGGTCCAAAAGTGCAAACGCATCACTACGACAACTCAACTGGCACAGCCCACTAGCTTGAGCTGAGGTATTTGTGTCCAAACCACACTATGGCCACATTAGTATTATAATTTATTTTTAAAAAAAATTTAAAGCACAGTCTGCATCTCCGTTTGAGACAGTTTCATGCTTGTCGTGTAAACTCGGCTTCATTACAACCCTGTTATATTGCAGAGCTGCAGTATCCAGTCATGAGCAATACTGCGTTTTAGTGATCGTCTGTGGCGCAGACCACTGATCACTGTGTCTGTGGCGCAGACCACTGATCACCGTGTCTGTGGCACAGACCACTGATCACTGTGTCTGTGGCGCATACCACTGATCACTGTGTCTGTGGCGCATACCACTGATCACTGTGTCTGTGGCGCATACCACTGATCACTGTGTCTGTGGCGCATACCACTGATCACTGTGTCTGTGGCGCATACCACTGATCACATCTCAAATACAGTCAACATTTAAATAGTGGAGCTATGGAGACTGTCCTGTCAAGGCCAGGGCGACCAGCTGTTGATCACATCAATTACAGTTTAAATTTGAGATGAGGGCTTTTAATAGCCCGGGTACCAGTCTGTTTGTACTACTATTTTTCCAGTCTTGTCATGCCAAACAGCTGACGTAAAAACACAGATCTGGGCCCAGGCTAAAGCTTTTCACGCCATCTTAGTAAATTAGCTATATAATCCTTTAACAGGGCTTCTTAGTTTAGTCATGATTGTTTGACTGACTGTTGAACAGGTTGCCATACAGTACTATATATACACACACAGAAGATGCAACAAAATGCTTTGAAACAATTCAACTACAGCTGCAGTGCATCTGTTCTGTATGTAAAGTTTTATTCAGGAATGCCAAGTGGTTATATGTTGAAAGTCCTTAGAGTTCTAGAATGTGGTTCTAGAATGTGGTTCTAGAATGTGGTTCTAGAGTCGAAGCTGTTCCGTGTCGTCTTTGAGTGTTTGCGACTCCTGGGTGATTGGACCTCCCTCGCGGGTCTGGCCCAGGGATGACGCGATGACGTCCACCGCCATGGAAGCGGTGCTCGCCACCGCCTCACGACTCGCCCCCAGGGCTGGGTTGACCTCAACAAGATCCATCACCGACAACAACCCTGGAGATTAAACAAACACAATCTATTAGTTTCAGATCCTTTTTGTTGTAGAATGTTGCAGACAGAAAATGTACTTCAAAAAATGTTACATATTGAAATGTTACTTCATAGAAAACAGTTCTTATCGCATAAGTATATAAACCACTCATACAATGCAATAACTGTTGTCATCCTACCAAGAGTCTTGCATAGCTTAGAGGAAAAGTTTAAGTTTAATGACAGACCTTTCCCCATAATTTCTTATAAATGTATCATTATAGTGTTCCTGTGTTATGGATAATTATTGCGTGCCTGTGTTGTGGATCTCCTCTGTGATCCAGATTCCCTCTCTGTAGGTCAGACCTCCGTTTACTGGTGTCCCTGTGGCCGGGGCCAAAGACGGGTCCATCGCATCAATGTCAAAACTCAGATGGATCGGCCGCTGCTTCCTGTTGGACAAGAGAAGAAGACAACAAGTGTTCAGATTACAGTTTAGTGAATCAATCAACTTTCAACTCAAAATCATCTGTCACCTGAAAATACATTCCAGACTGTCACCTGAAAATACATTCCAGACTGTCACCTGAAAATACATTCCAGACTGTCACCTGAAAATACATTCCAGACTGTCACCTGAATACACCTATGGGGCCTAATGTAATTGACACAACGAAAGGCTCAAAGTCAGTCATACAGTAAGCTGCTTATTTAGTTTATAATATTACTCCTTAATCTTTAACAGTAATTCAATTACCTTGACAAGAGGTGGTCAAAAGTGACTTCCATGACTCTCTGAATGCCGAGCCTGTCGATGTCTCTCATTGTGAAGTACTGGATACCCAAGTCCTTTAGGATGTCGCTGTGAGGAGAAAGGAGAGTATAATGTCATGAGGAGGATGTCTGGAAGTGTATTTTAAAAACAGGTGGAATTTTCATTTCACATTTAGGTCATTTAGCACACAGTCTTATCCAGATCAACTGATGAACAACTACCAGGCTACCTGTCACGTCCTGACCATAGTAAGTTGTTATTTTCTATGGTAGAGTAGGTCAGGGTGTGACGGGGGGGTTTCTAGTGTAGTTTTTCTATGATATGTTCTAGTTTTTGTATTTCTATGTTGGGTTGTTCTAGTTTTTGTATTTCTATGTTGGGCTTTGTTTGGGATGATCTCCAATTAGAGGCAGGCAGCTGGTCATCGTTGTCTCTAATTGGAGGTCATATTTAAGTTGGTGTTTGTCCCACCTGGGTTTGTGGGAGATTGTCTTTGAGTAGTGTATGTTTCACCTCTGCGTCACGGTTTGTTGTTTTTTGTCATTCAGTTTATTTATGTATTGCATAGTTTCACAGTATAAATAAAATGTGGAACGACACACACGCTGCACTTTGGTCCGCTCCTCCTTACGACAACCGTGACACTTCCTGTGTGTACTGCGGAGGCCTGTCAGAATCTTGACCACTTTGGCCAATCAGAAGAAAAAAAACGAATCCACTGTATCTGCCTTGAGGATGCTCATAAAACTCCACAGACCTCTCTCCTCTCTCTCCTCTCTCTCCCCCCCTCTCTGCGCACTCTCCGCTCGCTCTCTCTCCTTGCGCTCTCTCTCTGCTCTTGCGCAGAGGAACCCAGAATGATATGTGACCACTTGGTTAAGGCAACACCGTTTTGCCTAGGACACCCAAACCAGAGTGGCCACCGCTGAGTCCAGGGAGCCTGACCCTCTATGGAAACTGCTGTACAGTTGGCACTATGCATTCGGGCAGGTAGTGTTCTCCTGGCATCCGCCAAACCCAGATTTGTCAGACTGCCAGATGGTGAAGCGTGATTCATCATTCCATGTCCTGGCGCTGTCCTTTCAGTACCGTTCACTTAAAATTGCCTTTTTTGTCTTTTTACTTAAAATGACATTTTAACAAGATCTGTTTGCCTACCGCCTAATAGTCATAATCATCACTTAATAATATTATTATAAATAGAAGATTATCACTTCTCACAATGGTGCTCGTTTAGTAAAGTTAGATCAAAGCTGAATCAAAATGTCACACAAGATTACATAATTATTCATTCGTATTTAACATAATAGAACTGAATATTTTATTAAAACCTTTATTTAACCAGGAAGGGCTCATTGAGATTTTTTTTAAATCTATTTTTCAAGAGCGTCCTGGCCAAGATAGGCAGCACCAAGTCATTACAAAAATTACAGACAAAACAACATCAGGAACTACAAATAATCTAGTAAAAACCATAGAATTCACAAGAGTATAACAAAATCATAAAACAGCAAATTAAAAACATTGACAGGTCAGGGAATCAGTCTCAAGATCATATACACTACCGTTTAAAAATTTGGGGTCACTTAGAAATGTCCTTGTTTTCACATGAAAACATACAAGAAATGAGTTGCAAAATGAATAGGAAATATAGTCAAGATGTTGACAAGGTTATAAAAAATGATTTTTAGTTGAAATAATAATTGTGTCCTTCAAATCTTGCTTTCGTCAAAGAATCCTCCATTTGCAGCTATTACAGCCTTGCAGACCTTTGGCATTGTAGTTGTCAATTTGTTGAGGTAATCTGAAGAGATTTCACCCCAATGCTTCCTGAAGCACCTCCCACAAGTTGGATTGGCTTGATGGGCACTTCTTACGTACCATACGGTCAAGCTGCTCCCACAACAGCTCAATAGGGTTTAGATCCGGTGACTGTGCTGGCCACTCCTCTGTCCAGTGTCTGTTCTTTTGCCCATCTTAATCTTTTATTTTCAATTGGCCAGTCTGAGATATGGCTTTTTCTTTGCAACTCTGCCTAGAAGGCCAGCATCCCGGAGTCACCTCTTCACTGTTGATGTTGAGACTGGTGTTTTGCGGGTACTATTTAATGAAGCTGCCAGTTGAGGACTTGTGAGGCATCTGCTTCTCAAACTAGACACTTTAATGTACTTGTCCTCTTGCTCAGTTGTGCACCGGGGCCTCCCACTCTTTCTATTCTGGTTAGAGACAGTTTGCATTGTTCTGTGAAGGGAGTAGTACACAGCGTTGTACGAGATCTCCAGTTTCTTGGCAATTTCAAGCATGGAATAGCCTTAATTTCTCAGAACAAGAACAGACTGACGAGTTTCAGAAGAAAGTTCTTTGTTTCTGGCCGTTTTGAGCCTGTAATTGAACCCACAAATGCTGATGCTCCAGATACTCAACTAGTCTAAAGAAGGCCAGTTTTATTGCTTCTTTTCAGCTGTGCTAACATAATTGCAAAAGGGTTTTCTAATGATCAATTAGCTAATCGAAGTTTATCATTATAAAAGGCTAAGACAACGTGCCACTGGAACAAAGTAGTGATGGCTGCTGATAATGTGCCTCTGTACGCCTGTGTAGATATTCCATTAAAGAATATCTGCCGTTTCCAGCTACAATAGTCATTTACAACATTAACAATGTCTACACTGTATTTCTGATCAATGTGATGTTATTTTAAATGGACAAAAAAAAAGTGCTTTTCTTTCAAAAACAAGGAAATTTCTAAGTGACCCCAAACCTTTGAACGGTAGTGTAATAGCATAGCATAGTAGGCCTATAACTATACTGTTACACCAACAACACCTCCTTTTGAAGCCGAATAGTCAAACAACAACAAAAATAGCATGCGCCAAAACTCAGCGTTCCCCTAATGCCACAGGATATCTGCTTTGATTGAAGCTAAACACAAGAAAGGTTAATAGTTAGTTGATACCATCAATAAGATCTAAATGCCTATTCTCATGAAACTGATTGAGATCAATCCACTGATCTGGCATAGAGCAACACATGGAGAGAGGCAGTCTGGTAAAACATGAAGAATTATCATTCCGTATGGACGGTAAAACATGAAGAATTCAAGATTGACAGTGCCTATTTTGAAATGAGGTAGCTTATGCCTAACTTGGTGTTTTGAGGGTATTAAACATTTTAATTCCTCTTTAGACAATAGCCTGTGCGTGGCCATAGCCCCACGTTGCAATTGGAGGACGCATTTTTCAAATCATATTCTATAATGATAGGCTCTTCAATAGACCACATCTGCCGGTACAAACTTTGCCGAAATTATGTTGTCATTTACATTTTGTTTGCGCTCTCTCACCTCAAAACAATAGCTATACACCACTGCTTATATAAGTTAAGTATAACTATAAGAAATATAAAATGTGTCCAATAAATTAGATCCAGCTATGTTTTTGGTTTGCTAACTTGCTAGAGCTAAGTGGCTAGATGTCAAGATCAAGCTTCATGGTTACAGCAGAGACATTCAATCCCTTCCTGGATCAAGATTAGTCTGAGTGCCAGACTCTTAATAAACTGAAGTTCCTCTCCTGGCTTTTGGCGATCTCAACATTCAATACGCGCTGGATTTACAGCGCAGTTGGTTGTTGGAAATAACATTAATAATTTCCATGACAACATGTGGAGCCTCAAATAGAATTAGAATTATAACAAAGTAAAAAACAAAACATTTAGCTGTTAGCTAGATACAGCTAATTACAGCTATGTACAGCTAATTACAGCTAGGTACAGCTAATTACAGCTAGGTACAGCTAGTTACAGCTAGGTACAGCTAATTACAGCTAGGTACAGCTAATTACAGCTAGGTACAGCTAGGTACAGCTAATTACAGCTAGGTACAGCTAGGTACAGCTAGTTACAGCTAGGTACAGCTAATTACAGCTAGGTACAGCTAGGTACAGCTAATTACAGCTAGGTACAGCTAGGTACAGCTAATTACAGCTAGGTACAGCTAGTTACAGCTAATTACAGCTAGGTACGTTTTTGTATTTTCAGGCTTAAAATCAAAACTAAGACATTTTGTGGTGGCAAATGCAGTATTTAGTTTGAGAATTTAGACATTATGTAGCAACTTTGACAGACTATGGTGTTGAACGCTGCTGAGCTGTAGTCAATGAATAGCATTCTCACATAGGTGTTCTTTTTGTCCAGGTGGGAAAGGGCAGTGTGGAGTGCAATAGAGACTGCATCATCTGTGGATCTGTTGGGACGGTATGCAAATTGGAGTGGGTCTAGTGTTTCTGGGATAATGGTGTTGATGTGAGCAATGACCAGCCTTTCAAAGCACGTCATGGCTGCTGACGTGAGTGCTACGGGGCGGTAATCATTTAGGCAGGTTACCTTCGCTTTCTTGGGCACAGGGACTATGATGGTCTGCTTGAAACATGTAGGTATTACAGACTGGGACAGGTGCGAACATGTAGGTATTACAGACTGGGACAGGTTGAAACATGTAGGTATTACAGACTGGGACAGGTTGAAACATGTAGGTATTACAGACTGGGACAGGGACAGGTGAAAACATGTAGGTATTACAGACTGGGTCAGGGACAGGTGGAAACATGTAGGTATTACAGACTGGGACAGGTGAAAAACATGTAGGTATTACAGACTGGGTCAGGGACAGGTGAAAACATGTAGGTATTACAGACTGGGACAGGGACAGGTGTAAACATGTAGGTATTACAGACTGGGACAGGTTGAAACATGTAGGTATTACAGACTGGGACAGGTTGAAACATGTCAGTGAAGTAAAGGGGATCTACAGTTGTGTCTCCTCTAGTTGCACATGTGACATGCTGGTAGAAATGAGGTATAACAGATTTAAGTTTTCCTGCATTAAAGTCTCCGGCCACTAGGAGTGCAGTTTCTGGATTAGCATTTTCTTGTTTGCTTATGGCTTTATACAGCTCGTTGAGTGCGGTCTTAGTGCCAGTATCGGTTTGTGGTGGTAAACAGACGGCTACGAAAAATATAGAGGAAACGCTCTTGGTAGATAGTGTGGTCTACAGCTATTCGTGAGGTAGTCTACCTCAGGCGAGCAAAACCTCGAGACTTCCTTAATATTAGACATTGCGCACCAGCTGTTATTGACCAATAGACACACACCATCACCCCTCGTCTTGCCGGACGTACCTGTTCTGTCCTGCCGATGCACGGAAAACCCAGCCAACTGTATATTATCCATGTCGTCGTTCAGCCACGAGTCGGTGAAACATAAGATATTACAGTTTTTAATGTCCCGTTGGTAGGATAGTCTTGAACGGAGCTCATCCAGTTTATTCTCCAGTGATTGCACTTTGGTCAATAGATTCGGACAGTAGAGGCCGGTTACCCACTCGCCGACGAATTCTCACAGAGATGGTATGAACATCTAGATACTGCCCAACCCTGGTAAACTGTGGTGTGACAGTGGTATGTGGTGTGACAGTGTGTATGTGGTGTGACAGTGTGTATGTGGTGTGACAGTGTGTATGTGGTTGAATGCACCAAGTTCAACTATAAGTCGCTCTGGATAAGAGCGTCTGCTAAATGACAAAAATGTAATGTGTTTTAACTGTGTTATAAATCGTAGTGTACAGAGTAGTGTACTTGGTAGTATACAGAGTAGTGTACTTGGTAGTATACAGAGTAGTGTACTTACTACTCTCCAGGGTCGACGTCTCTCAGGCCAATGTAGACCAGGTCCTTAGCTGACAGGAAGGGCTTCATCCAGCTGAACCCTGGCAGCTCTGGCATCTACAGACACAACAACAAAAACCACAACAGGTAACAGGTCAGTATCAGAGGAAGAGCAGTAAGGCTGTAGGGAGAATATAGCCTGGTATCCAGATCTATTAGTGTTGTATAGCCAACTCTATGGTCACTGAGGCTGTAGGGAGAATATAGCCTAGTGTTGTATAGCCAACTCTATGGTCACTGAGGCTGTAGGGAGAATATAGCCTGGTATCCAGATCTATTAGTGTTGTATAGCCATCTCTATGGTCACTGAGGCTGTAGGGAGAACATAGCCTGGTATCCAGATCTGTTGGTGTTGTATAGCCAACTCTATGGTCTCTGAGGCTGTAGGGAGAATATAGCCTGGTATCCAGATCTATTAGTGTTGTATAGCCAACTCTATGGTCTCTGAGGCTGTAGTGAGAATATAGCCTAGTGTTGTATAGCCAACTCTATGGTCACTGAGGCTGTAGGGAGAACATAGCCTGGTATCCAGATCTGTTAGTGTTGTATAGGCTGTAGGGAGAATATAGCCTGGTATCCAGATCTATTAGTGTTGTATAACCAACTCTGTGGTCACTGAGGCTGTAGGGAGAATATAGCCTAGTGTTGTATAGCCAACTCTATGGTCACTGAGGCTGTAGGGAGAACATAGCCTGGTATCCAGATCTGTTGGTGTTGTATAGCCAACTCTATGGTCTCTGAGGCTGTAGGGAGAATATAGCCTGGTATCCAGATCTGTCAGTGCTGTATAGCCAACTCTATGGTCACTGAGGCTGTAGGGAGAACATAGCCTGGTATCCAGATCTGTCAGTGCTGTATAGCCAACTCTATGGGCTCTGAGGCCACAGGGGGAACCACTTGGACATGGCACCTTCATTTGAAACCCACAGACTTCCAGGTGGTTACCCAGGCAACCAGAGAAGTAAGCATGGCCTGGGATTAGGGATCAGGCTAGTGAGAGTGCATGGCACAAGGCCATGTCTAACGAACTCTGTCATCTTACCTTGTTCTGCAGCTCTTTGAGCATGAAGGCAACTGACTGTCCGTGGAGGTTCCCTGAGGGCGAGGTGAGGGGCGTGTTTATGTCAGCGTGGGCGTCGACCCAGATCAGACACAGGTCAGGACACTGCCGGGCGTGGCCTTCCACTGAACCAATGGCCAGGCTGCGGGGGGAAAGATCAGGAAGTGGGTTAGACTCCAATATGAATAGATTTTAATGACGTGTAATACATTCTATGTGCTCCATTCCCCCCAGGGCAACGCTGACTGTGTTACACAACCCACTGATAAACCTGCTGTCGCTATGTGTTTATTTAACCTTTATTTAACTAGGCAAGTCAGTTCAGAACAAATTCCTATTTTACAATGATGGCCTACCCCGGCCCAAACCCTCCCTTGACCCGGCCCAAACCCTCCCCTAACCCGGCCCAAACCCTCCCCTAACCCGGCCCAAACCCTCCCCTAACCCGGCCAAATCCTCCCCTAACCCGGCCCAAACCCTCCCCTAACCCGGCCCAAACCCTCCCCTAACCCGGCCCAAACCCTCCCCTACCCCGGCCAAACCCTCCCCTACCCCGGCCAAACCCTCCCCTACCCCGGCCAAACCCTCCCCTAACCCGGCCAAACCCTCCTCTAACCCGGCCAAAACCTCCCCTAATCCGGCCAAAACCCTCCTCTAACCCGGCCAAACCCTCCTCTAACCCGGCCAAACCCTCCCTTAACCCGGCCAAACCCTCCCCTAACCCGGCCAAACCCTCCTCTAACCCGGCCAAAACCCTCCCCTAACCCGGCCAAACCCACCCCTAACCCGGCCCAAACCCTCCCCTAACCCGGCCCAAACCCTCCCCTAACCCGGCCCAAACCCTCCCCTAACCCGGCCAAACCCTCCTCTAACCCGGCCAAAACCTCCCCTAACCCGGCCAAACCCTCCCCTAACCCGGCCAAACCCTCCCCTAACCCGGCCAAACCCTCCCCTAACCCGGCCAAACCCTCCCCTAACCTGGCCAACGGCCAAACTCTCCCCTAACCCGGCCAAACTCTCCCCTGACCCGGCCAAACCCTCCCCTAACCCGGCCAAACCCTCCCCTAACCCGGCCAAACCCTCCACTAACCCGGCCAAACCCTCCTCTAACCCGGCCAAACCCTCCCCTAACCCGGCCCAAACTCTCCCCTAACCCGGCCCAAACCCTCCCCTAACCCGGCCCAAACCCTCCCCTAACCCGGCCAAACCCTCCTCTAACCCGGCCAAAACCTCCCCTAATCCGGCCAAACCCTCCCCTAACCCGGCCAAACCCTCCCCTAACCCGGCCAACGGCCAAACTCTCCCCTAACCCGGCCAAACTCTCCCCTAACCCGGCCCAAACCCTCCCCTAACCCGGCCCAAACCCTCCCCTAACCCGGCCCAAACCCTCCCCTAACCCGGCCAAACCCTCCTCTAACCCGGCCAAACCCTCCCCTAACCCGGCCCAAACCCTCCCCTAACCCGGCCCAAACCCTCCCCTAACCCGTACGACGCTGGGCCAATTGTGTGCCGCCCCATGTCTAAAGGTCCTAAGCCTGCCTAACGCTTCATTTCCTAACACTGTCAATGTTGCTAAAATAACAATACTGTGCTGGTTCGCAGAGAACATGAAAGGGTTGTTGTGGGGTACCTGTGGTCTCCTCCAAGCATGATGGTAGTGTTTCCGGCACCCACAGCGTTGCTGACGGCCCCTGACAGCAGTTTGTTAGCTCTGCCCACAGTGCGAGGGAAGGGGATGTGCATGTAGGGCTCGTCCTTCTCCAGATGCTGGAAGCTCAGGTCTCCAAAATCATGCACTGGGTAATCTGCACAAGGAAATAAAAAGGTATGGTTTACTACACACTGGCTTAATTTAACAGCAAATGGTATGGATGAATTGGAGCATGAATGGTAATGTAGCAGATGGCTTAGTGCAGCTAGAAGTACTGTGGCCCCGGATCCTGAGAGCCAGAAGTACTGTGGCCCCGGATCCTGATCGCTAGAAGTACTGTGGCCCCAGATCCTGAGAGCTAGAACTACTGTGGCCCCAGATCCTGAGAGCTAGAACTACTGTGGCCCCAGATCCTGAGAGCTGGAAGTACTGTGGCCCCAGATCCTGAGAGCTAGAACTACTGTGGCCCCAGATCCTGAGAGCTGGAAGTACTGTGGCCCCAGATCCTGAGAGCTGGAAGTACTGTGGCCCCAGATCCTGAGAGCTAGAACTACTGTGGCCCCAGATCCTGAGAGCTGGAAGTACTGTGTTCCCAGATCCTGAGAGCTGGAAGTACTGTGTTCCCAGATCCTGAGAGCTGGAAGTACTGTGTTCCCAGATCCTGAGAGCTAGAAGTACTGTGTTCCCAGATCCTGAGAGCTAGAAGTACTGTGTCCCCTGATCCTGAGCACTAGAAGTACTGTTGCCCCGGATCCTGAGAGCTAGAACTACTGTGTTCCCAGATCCTGATCCTGAGAGCTAGAAGTACTGTGGCCCCAAATCCTGATAGCTAGAAGTGCTGTGGCCCCTAATCCTGAGAGCTAGAAGTACTGTGGCCCCTGATCCTGAGAGCTAGAAGTACTGTGGCCCCTGATCCTGAGAGCAAGAAGTACTGTGGCCCCTAATCCTGAGAGCTAGAAGTACTGTGGCCCCTGATCCTGAGAGCAAGAAGTACTGTGGCCCCTGATCCTGAGAGCGAGAAGTGCTGTGGCCCCAGATTCATAAGTGGCCTTGGCCAGTTCGTGCCCCGGTTTATCAGGGCAGAATTTCCACTGTCACATTAAGCGTTAGGTAGACTACATGTCTTTGAGGCATTAGTTTAACTCTTTCTCCAAAATCAAATCAAATCAAATTTATTTATATAGCCCTTCGTACATCAGCTGAAATCTCAAAGTGCTGTACAGAAACCAGGCCTAATACCCCAAACAGCAAGCAATGCATGTGAAAGAAGCACGGTGGCTAGGAAAAACTCCCTAGGAAAAACTCCCTAGAAAGGCAAAAAACCTAGGCAGAAACCTAGAGAGGAACCAGGCTATGAGGGGTGGCCAGTCCTCTTCTGGCTGTGCCGGGTGGATATTATAACAGAACATGGTCAAGATGTTAAAATGTTCATAAATGACCAGCATGTTCAAATAATAATAATCATAGTAGTTGTCCAGGCTCTGATGTCCAACCCCCTTTACCCTGGCTCTCCTCACACACCCCTCTCCATATCATCTCTGATGTCCAATCCCCTTTACCCTGGCTCTCCTCACACACCCCTCTCCATACCATCTCTGATGTCCAATCCCCTTTACCCTGGCGCTCTTCCCACACCCCTCTCCATATCATCTCTGATGTCCAATCCCCTTTACCCTGGCGCTCTTCCCACACCCCTCTCCATATCATCTCTGATGTCCAATCCCCTTTACCCTGGCTCTCCTCACACACCCCTCTCCATACCATCTCTGATTGACGAGGTGGAGTCATTCAAGCCGTTTGCTGGAACCGCTGTCTGTCTGTCTGACTGGGCACTACTTTCCATGTGTCCTATTTCCCATGTGTGTCCTCTCAGGTTTCCCCAAGACCAGATCACCCTCTGATACCACGGCAACGGCAGAGTAAACAGAGGAATTTCTCCAGAAAGTGGGCTGCGCCGACGCTACTGGTATCGGCACCTCGGACTAATGACTTATGTGTTGGCTAATATTTCTGCATTACCAAATGAGGAGAGAGACAAACTTCACACACCAGTCAGAGTTATACTTATAACTACATCTTTAATAATAAAGATGCTTTTGCAAAAGCCCTTTGACTTTTAATGATGCGCCATCTCTAATGAACCATTGAAAAGTGACTACACAAAAGTACAAAGATCTTTTATAGCCAAGATACACCCCTCTCAACGTACATGACGAACCACAGATACATAGAATGGGTCACAAGGTTAAGATTTGTATGAAAGATATCTATAAAACATAGCAGACAGCAACTGCTGTGTCAACAAGTTTCAATGTATAGACCAGTGTCTGGTCCTCCTACTCCAAACTGGACCCGTCTCTCCCTGGTACGGTATAGAACAGACCAGTGTCTGGTCCTCCTACTCCAAACTGGACCCGTCTCTCCCTGGTACGGTATAGAACAGACCAGTGTCTGGTCCTCCTACTCCAAACTGGACCCGTCTCTCCCTGGTACGATATAGAACAGACCAGTGTCTGGTCCTCCTACTCCAAACTGGACCCGTCTCTCCCTGGTACGGTATAGAACAGACCAGTATCTGGTCCTCCTACTCCAAACCGTCTCTCCCTGGTACGGTATAGAACAGAACCATTAGCTCCATGTTCTCTGGAATGCTCTTTTAGGCTTTATTACCCAAAGACATCGTAAATCTCCTCTGTCCGTGCCATCCTCAGTAGAACAAACACACCCAATAGTTTAACAGAATACCTTATTCTGTCGAATATTACAACCGTTATAATACAATACAAGCATTATAACATAATCTTGCAATGTTCCACGACACTTATGAGTTGAAGTAAACAAGAAATTTGAGACGCCACTTGTAGGTGACAATGTTCCATTTGATAGCGGTGTCGTGTCACACTGCTGGTCGGGGGGGGGGGGACCAATGTGGTGCCCCGTTACCATCTAAGACAGGGATGGAAAACTCCAGTCCTCAGGGGCCAGAGTAGTGTCACCCCCCCCCCCCCCACCCACCCCCATTCTTAGCAAACACAGCTGATTAAACTAATTGCATTCTAAACTGAAAATGATGAACAGTTGATTATTGGAGTCAGGTGTGTTAGCTGGGGCAAAAGTTTCACACCAATCAGGTCCCCTTGGGGACTGGAATTACTCTCCCTGATCTAAGATCTCTCCCCATGTTACCATCTTAGATCTCTGGACAGGAATAGCTCAACCCAGTGCCTCTCTGTTAATGTAATCATAATTTAATATGTTTTTGAACTTGACTCAATGTCAGTGATATTTAATGCGGTTGACAGGGCTAGAGTTCCCCTTCTTGGCAAGTGCACAATGTCTGATCATTTCAGCTATAAAGGAGGATACAATTTATAGTCTCCCTGTTGCCAAAATTGGCATTAGCAGAAGTAAGGCTATTTACTTTCCATACTTTTGTTTTTTAATAAAAGGCCCATTTTTAGCAGTTTGAAGTCCACTTTTAGAGACAACCTAAATAACACCATATGTACATGCTTGGGCACAGCAGGAGATGTCCAAAGCAGTTGAGGCCAAAGCTCTCTATAGACTAGACTATAGGCCATACTCAAGGATGAGTAAAATGGAACATTTCGTTCCCAAGGAGCTGTAAATTACAATTGAGGCCCACCCAGACTATATGAGGCCCACCCAGACTATATGAGGCCCATCCAGACTATATGAGGCCCACCCAGACTATATGAGGCCCACCCAGACTATATGAGGCCCACCCAGACTATATGAGGCCCACCCAGACTATATGAGGCCCATCCAGACTATATGAGGCCCACCCAGACTATGAGGCCCATCCAGACTATATGAGGCCCACCCAGACTATATGAGGCCCACCCAGACTATATGAGGCCCATCCAGACTATATGAGGCCCACCCAGACTATGAGGCCCATCCAGACTATATGAAGCCCACCCAGACTATATGAGGCCCACCCAGACTAGGCCTAACACTACACCTACAGCTAGGCTAGTTAAAAGGGTTTAAGCTTAAATGCCATAAAATCTCCTAAAACTAGTATCTTCATAAAATTAATCGGGTTTGATGTCTTTCCAAAAGTATGTCAGTAGTCCACATCCGACAACGGGGGAAAAAAAGGGCATCTAAAGATAGGCTTCTCGTATTACACCGCCGGCCGGCCACAGGAACCGTTGATGGCATAACTGCCTAGAAACTGACAAGAAGCGTCCTTGTCTTGCCATGTGCGCGCTCCAGCTGAGTGCTCAGAGACACAAGCCAGGCTAAGATTACAGGGACATGACTTGCACATTCCAGAATTGAACCTAAACTTGAAGTGAAAAGCTTTATTATGAGATTGTTTGTGTCTGATAAATATCCACTCTCTGGGACATCCCAGTCCTCATTTTTTATTTTTTATTAATTGATAATAATCTACTGGTTTAGAAAGGTAAACATCTTGCCTGACGAAATGAGTGTGTATCTTTGTTCAGATTGGTCCATAGTCTCCCCAGGCAGATGGGTGGTCTGCCACATTAACAATGTTTCTAGACTAACGGACGCTTTAAACATGGCCTGTTTTGCTGATAAATAACCGTTCAACGGGGGATTCCTAGCCTAGCAAATAGTGATGGGTTTCTCTTCTCACAATTAGGATCTGACCACATAATATGTCATGTATGACTCGATCATAATCCATTGGTTTAGAAGTGGCAGCATCTTGTCTGAAATGTGAAATTTATGCGCCTCCTTGCTCAGATTAATCAATGGTCGGGAAAAACAAGCCCGTGGTTTACTCTGGATTGGAACTCACAGTCTGGGTGTTTACTGGCGCATGGAGCCGGGTGTGTGACTGCAGTCTCGCTGTTACACACACACACACACACAAAAACAAAAAAAAATCGTATCGTCTTTCAAGCATTCAAGGCAGCGATAGGGCCCCCTATTCATCTATGATAGGCAGAAGTGTACAAAGGGAAGGCTGCAAGGGGAGGAGAGAACTTGTTTTCCGGAGAAAGCTCTGTGCACGCCGGCCCCGGGAACGGTTGATTGCATAACTGACTGTACAGTGACGAGAGCAGACTTGCCCATCCTTTCTCGCACGTGTGACCCAACAAAACCGTTCTTTTAATTACAAGGATGTTATCCTTATAGATTAAAAAAAAAAACTATTATCTGTGTTGATCGCAAGCATTCAAGGTCTGAGCAATACTTGTGTTTTGATTTCTTGGTTTGACAATATTAAGACAATACACATTTATGTTAAAGACTGACGTAATACACAGCCTAATGCTTTACTTCCGAGAACTGAATGACTCAGGGAAGCAGCTCTTGCATGAATCATTAACCTATTTTAGGGTTAGAATAAGTATTACAAGATAATTTTAGTCCAACAGTACATTTAGCCGTTTGTTTTTAAAACACATGAATAAGTTGTTCCATCATTTACCCAGGTTTGAAAGCCTCTCGATCAGACCGGCATCCCTTATGGCTTTGGGTCCATGTTCCACCCCTCTCCTTTTCTAAAGGAAATAACAGCAAAGTTCAATAATTCTGGTAAACGAAATAACCTAATCAAAATAACCATATTAAAACGAATGGTTTCTAAAAGGATATGAGTTTTTTTTTTCCCTTACCTGTCCTTTTGAAAATGGGGCTCCTATAACAGCCACAGAATGAGCTCTGCTCTGACAGGTACTGTTGAGTTGTGTCCGTAGAAGACGACGCAGTGGGCCTCTCAAAGCCATTTTAAAATCCTATTGACTTCAAAAAATAATTTATAACGACCAAGGCTGAGATTCAAAAGTGGATTTCAAATCCTCTTCTTGTAGGATCCCAGTCTGACGATGGCGACGCTTTGATGTGAGCGCACGTCGGAGAGGGGATGCTTTTACGCTCTTCTGATCTCATAAATATTCATGAAGAGATGAATGGCGGTCAGGATTAAGAGCACGATCAACTGAAATTTGTCTCTAAATACCTTTGTAGAGTTTGAAAATATTTTAACCCTATATCACATACAAATTCACCCAATGCCACGCGTTAAATCTGAAAACACAAGAATTAATTCCGTGTCCTTATTCAGAAATCCCGTTACCTCATTAAGGAAGACATGCGTCAATACTGTACACGACGCCTTCGAACTAGCCAATGAGATGTGTCCAATAGATGGGTTTGTTCCAAAGGCTTGTCTTGTGTTTCCAAAATGCACCCATTGTCCCGCAATTTCTAAGGGCAGACATTTTTTTTTTTAACTAGGCAAGTCAGTTAAGAACAAATTCTTATTTTCAATGACTGTACAGCATTGTTCAGAACGACTGATTTTTACCTTGTCAGCTCGGGGACCGTGCAACCTTTCGGTTACTAATCCAACGCTCTAACCACTAGGCTACCTGCCGCCCCAAATTTCCACATACACAGCAAACCGTGGTTGACAAATGTGTTGCTTAACCTGGATGTCTGCCTTCCATAATAGTTCAAAACATAGCCTATCAGATGTCCAGCTGACCATAAACGACGTGCCTTACTAGTGGCTATTCTGCCTTCTCCTATAAATAGATGGTAGGCTATAGGTATAGCCTAGAGTCCTAGGCTTCTTGAAATATGAATATATTATTAGAATATTTATTATTATTTATTTTTTCCCCCTCAAGGAAACTTCTTTTTGGAGTGGTTCATAAAATGAATAAATAACATAAACAGAAGTAGCTAGGTTAACATAAAAACAAATGAAAACAAACAAACAAACAGTGCTTGTGCCGTTCTCCATGGTGATGGCTGGGCCGGTGTCTCTGTTATTTGATCAGGAGAGTTTATGCTGTGCGGTAGCCCCCTAGGCTAGTACAGGCATTGGCTTGCAAATGGGAAGCTAGCTGTTATACTGAAAAATAGAATTTAACAGAAAGTAGCACACCAATTGCCAAAAGGGTACATCCATGGGTAAAAATACAGTGGTTTGTGTCTGTTATTCTGTGTTGTGTTACCTGTTTTTGAGCAACAAAAAAAAAAAACTGGTGTGAGGCGAAGTTTACTATACTAAACAGGGTTATTTTTGCTACAGAATTTACATTTCTGTCGACCTCAAGCGTTGAAAAATATTAACGCTCTTTAAAAAAAAAGAAGAAGAAACATATCCCATAATGCATTGCGAAAAAAAACCATCATTTTTAGCGGCATAACGTAGCTAACAAATTAGCTCTTGAAGACAGATAAAAAAATATTGTTCATTAAGGTTATACACGGTTACAGTGTGTGTATACATCGCCCAGTTTCAGGTATGTACGTCCCACTTTTTTAGCAAAAGTTTATAACGTTAGAATAGCTAGCAAGTTAGCGACATTAGTTAGCTAGCTATTTAGCTTGCTTGGTAGCATCAGTAGCTTCACCAACGATGGCTAATAGGAAGTGTGTAATAGAAAGAGCTTATTCTATTAACTAGGTAGCCAGCTGGCCTACACGATTTAACTTTATTGGTGTAATGTTTAACGTCAATTGTAGGACATATAGGCTAAACAAACACCCAGTTTAGCTGTTAACTAAGCTAGCCTAGCTTGCTATCTCCGCAGGCCAGAAGGTATCCATAGGTTCCCTCATGCCATGGTAATCCTTGAACCTGTCCTTCTCTTACATTTCATCCAGGTAACTACACCTTCCAAGATGTCGTACCCCCCTCACCTGAACCGCCTCCCCCAGTTACCCCCCGGGATTTGCCCTCCCCAGTTCGCGGGGTTCCCCCAGGGAGTCCCAGCAGGTGAGATATATTTTAGTCTGAGTGATAAAACTGGATGTTATCAGAGGCCTCTGCTACCAGAACCACTTTTTCAGTTCTCTAATGATCTATTGCTATGTTGATCACGTTTATTGATCTGATCTTCTGTTTATATACTATTGCAATGCTTAAAGGCAAGATCAATGCCAGTGGTCTGGACAGACCATAATACTGTTCTGTGGTCTGGGAAAATGCAACAGCATGTGACATTAGGAGGCTGCATATTGGACAGAACAAAGCAGCAAGGATTGTTTTAAAGTGGAGATATGGTTCTTCTGTTGTCATCATGGGAGGTCATTGATAATTGGAAGAAAAAACAAAACATGCTTATTTTATTTCATAACAGTATTCAGTTGGTAAGAGACAGACATTCAGTCAATACTAGGAATAAATTGTCCACCATCTATTTTAATTTAACCTTTATTTAACGAGGCAAGTCAGTTAAGAACAAATTCTTATTTACAAATGACGGCCTACACCGGCCAAACCTGGACGACGACTGGGCCAATTGTGCGCTGCCCTATGGGACTCCTAATCACAGCCAGTTAGGATACAGCCTGGATGTATGCGTTATCCAGACAGAAAAGAGAAATGGACAAAATAACATTTATCTGAGCAAACCAGTTACCTTTCAATGTATAAATGCAAGCAATACTTTAGAAATATTTTGTACAATCAAATACATGTGAAGGTTATGCAGGACTATGGTAGATGAATGAACCAATCTATCTAGCCAATATGTCAGAGTATTATGTCTGCACTTTGTAACAGTGGGTTGTCAACATGTGACATGGGATTTTTGTATTATACATTGTATTTTAATGTTTAAGGACTCTTAGAAGATTAGTCCAAATGAGGACTAAAAGAGATCCTAATAAAATCGAATCAACACATAACTTTTGATGGTCAAGTGCAGTGGTGTATTAGGGAGAGAATCTTGCCAGTATCTTACTGCAGATTCATCTGATGTGTCTCTGTGTCTTCTTCGAGGTACGCCCATGATTCCAGTCCACATGGGGATTATGACCTCTGCACCCGCTGTAAGCCTCGACTGTTGTTGTTACACAAACAAACACACACACACATACATACACAAACAAATAAACAAACACACACATACATAAACAAACACACACACACATGCATACACAAACAAATAAACAAACACACACATACACAAACAAATAAACAAACACACACACAAAAACGCACAAACACACACACACACACAAACTCCCCTCTCCTAATGTGTGTGTTGTATTATTGTATTGCAGGTCCTGGTTCCTACCACAGTGTCTATGGTCCAGATGCCTCCTGCCCCTAGGAAGGAACTGAACCCAGTCAGACTCAAGGAGAATGAGGAGGGGGGCGGTGGAGGCCCCACCACTACAGTGTTTGTAGGGAACATCTCAGAGAAGGCTTCAGACATGCTGGTCAGACAGCTGTTAGCGGTGAGCACTGAGCAGGGCATGGAAACAGGGGGATTTTAACCTTCTGTTTGTGTTTTATTTGTGATCTGGTTTCTCTTGAGGCTTTTTCTTGCCACTGCGCTTCTTCTTGGTTTCTAGGCCAGGTTACTGTAAAGCACTTTGTGACAACAGTTTATGTAAAAAGGGCTTTTATAAAGTAGTGTTGTCCACAATACCAGTATTGCGATAAGACAATACTCGGTTTTCCATGGCAAAAAAAACAAAACAATGAAGCTGACTAATCTCGTATGTTCCTCAGCCAAATTTTTGTGAACTCAGTGCGGTTCGCTTAAATAATTTTTGTGCAGTGTGAACACTCTCTAAAGGAACTCAGACCCTTCAAAAGAGCCCCTGAAGTAAACTCGAACGGAGACCATCTTGAGAGGCGTTCTGAGTTCGGTACGCTTGAATTCCGCGATCCTGTTCCCTTCCCTATAACCCCTTTTACATCGGTGCCACAAAAAGAGAGAAAATGGTGTTGCAGGTTCATGGGAAAGAAACACGTGCTGTTTTTTTGGGGGTTTTGTACTGACACAATGTTGAGATTATTGGTTTGCATCGGATGTAATTGTTTGTGATATGTGATCAACAGGCTAAGAGAGCTTCATCAGCTGTATATTGTTTTTGTAGTTTGGATAGCGTGAGAAGACCAATATATTTGGTGAGAATCACGACAGGGTACAAAATCAATGCTAGCTCTTAAAGGGACAGTAGCCTACATTTTGAGTGTACAATTTTAAATTACAGCATTATTTAATCTACTGTATTCTTCTGCAATTTATTCTGTTTCCAGTAATATTTACATGTTAATATGATCTTCTGATTATAATTACTATGTGTCATCTTTTATATTAGGTTCCAAAATGTAAGTTGGTATATCTAGCTGTCTGATAACACGTTCTGATTTAATGGCTTGTCTTGCACTTTTGTAAAATCCCAGAGTGCATTGAGTGAATGTTGGGGGGAGAAAAAAAATCTTGGTTCCTTCGTAACTATAGCCATGTGAATACAAAGAGGACTCTCTCTCACAAAATAGGTGAACTGGCAAAATAGTTGAGTCCTCATTCAAAGGCAGTGTGAATACAACGAGAACTGAGTTATTTTTAGCCCAGAGTTCACTTTAAAAAGGACTGAGATCTGTTATTTTGATAAGGACTAAACACCCAACCTGGTGTAGGTAAAATATTGTGTGACATTCGGCGCATTCGGGAAAGTATTCAGACCCCTTGCATTTTTCCACATTTTGTTTCGCGTCACAGCCTTTATTCTAAAATTGATTAAATTAATTGGTTTCTTCATCAATCTAAACACAATACCCCATAATGACATCACAATACCCCATAATGACGTCACAATACCCCATAATGACGTCACAATACCCCATAATGACGTCACAATACCCCATAATGACGTCACAATACCCCATAATGACGTCACAATACCCCATAATGACGTCACAATACCCCATAATGACGTCACAATACCCCATAATGACATCACAATACCCCATAATGACGTCACAATACCCCATAATGACGTCACAATACCCCATAATGACAAAGCAAAAACAGATTTTTAGAATTTTTTTGCAAATGTATTAATATAAAAAAAAAACAGATACCTTATTTACATACAGTACCAATCAAAAGTTTGGACACACCTACTCATTCAGTGGTTTTTCTTTATTTTCACTATTTTCTACATTGTAGAATTATAGTGAAGACATCAAAACTCAAATTATTTGGGCTGCATCTCAAATATACAATTTTTGATTTGTTTAACACTTTTTTTTGGTTACTACATGATTCAATATGTGTTATTTCATAGTTTTGATGTCTTCACTATTATTCAACAATGTAGAAAATAGTAAAAATAAAGAAAAACCTTGGAATGAGTAGGTGTCCAAACTTTTGACTGGTACTGTAAGAATTCAGACCCTTTGCTATGAGACTCATCCTTGAGATGTTTCTACAACTTGATTGGAGTCCACCAAAAAAGGTCTGCAGCATTGAAGGTCCCCAAGAACACAGTGTCCTCCATCATTCTTAAATGGAAGAAGTTTGGAACCACCAAGTCTCTTCCTAGAGCTGGCCGCCCCACCAAACTAAGCAATTGGGGGAGAAGGGCCTTGGTCAGAGATGTGACCAAGAACCCAATGGTCACCCCGACAGAGCCTCAGAGTCCCTCTGTAGAGATGGGAGAACCTTCCAAAAGGACAACCATCTCTGCAGCACCCCACCAATTAGGCCTTTATGGTAGAGTGGCCAGACGGAAGCCACTCCTCAGTAAAAGGCACATGACAGCACGCTTGGAGTTTGCCAAAAGGCACCTAAAGGACTCTGACCATGAGAAACACGATTCTCTGGTCTGATGAAACCAAGATTGAACTCTTTGGCCTGAATGTCAAGCATCACACTTGGAGGAAACCTGGCACCATTCCTACGGTGAAGCATGGTGGTGGTAGCATCATGCTGTGGGGGATGTTTTTCAGCGGCAGGGACTGGGAGACTAGTCAGGATCAAGGGAAAGATGAATGGAGCAAAGTACAGAGAGATCCTTGAAGAAAACCTCAGACTGGGGCGAAGGTTCACCTTCCGACAGGACAACGACCCTAAGCACACAGCCAAGACAATGTAGGAGTGGCTTCGGGACAAGTCTCTGAATGTCCTTGAGTGGCCCAGCCAGAGCCCGGACTTGAACCCGATCGAACATCTCTGGAGAGAACTGAAAATAGCTGTGCAGCGACGCTCCCCATCCAACCTGTCAGAGCTTGAGAAGATCTGCAGAGAAGAATGGGAGAAACTCCCCAAATACAGGTGTGCCAAGCTTGTAGCATCATAACCAAGAAGACTCGAGGCTGTAATCGCTGCCAAAGGTGCTTCAACAAAGTACTGAGTAAAGGGTCAGAATACATCTGTGTAAAATGTTATATTTCATAAAAAAAATAAAAAAAAGTAATAAATGAGCTAAAATTTATACAAAAAACTGTTTTTGCTTTGTCATTATGAGGTATTGTGTGTAGATTGATGAAGAGAAAAAAAAATATTTAATCCATTTTAGAATAAGGCTGTAACGTAACAAAATGGGGGGGAAAAGTCAAGGGGTTTGAATACTTTCCGAAATGAACTGTAGCTCTGGGAAAACAAATATGCCTCTGGGCGTCAACAGAAAGCTTTGTGTTTTCGACATTAAGAGCATTCTTTGCCACGATTCTTCTGTGTATCGTGATCCTGGTGTCGTAATAACCCTGATATGAAGTTTATTAACCAAGCGGATGGAACGATGATGGATCACTCTGACAGTTGGTATTTTAGTCACAGATGACTGATCTCCGTGTCCTTCCACCATCCTGTAGAAATGTGGCCTCGTCCTGAGCTGGAAGAGGGTCCAAGGAGCTTCTGGGAAACTGCAAGGTAAAAACAAAACAGGTACAATACTTCTACTATACTTACCCTCCTTTCATTGTTATGTTGTTACCGCCAAGCCTGTGTAGTTAGCGCCAAGCCTGTGTAGTTACCGCCAAGCCTGTGTAGTTAGCGCCAAGCCTGTGTAGTTACCGCCAAGCCTGTGTAGTTAGCGCCAAGCCTGTGTAGTTACCGCCAAGCCTGTGTAGTTAGCGCCAAGCCTGTGTAGTTAGCGCCAAGCCTGTGTAGTTAGCGCCAAGCCTGTGTAGTTAGCGCCAAGCCTGTGTAGTTAGCGCCAAGCCTGTGTAGTTAGCGCCAAGCCTGTGTAGTTAGCGCCAAGCCTGTGTAGTTAGCGCCAAGCCTGTGTAGTTAGCGCCAAGCCTGTGCAGTTAGCGCCAAGCCTGTGCAGTTAGCGCCAAGCCTGTGCAGTTAGCGCCAAGCCTGTGCAGTTACCGCCAAGCCTGTGCAGTTAGCGCCAAGCCTGT
>NC_042981.1:3800640-3865640 GCF_901001165.1 Salmo trutta | reverse complement strand
GTCCGTTCCACTGAAGAGAGGAGGTAGTAGCGTCCGTTCCGCTGAAGAGAGGAGGTAGTAGCGTCCGTTCCACTGAAGAGAGGAGGTAGTAGCGTCCGTTCCGCTGAAGAGAGGAGGTAGTAGCGTCCGTTCCTCTGAAGAGAGGAGGTAGTAGCGTCCGTTCCTCTGAAGAGAGGAGGTAGTAGCGTCCGTTCCACTGAAGAGAGGAGGTAGTAGCGTCCGTTCCACTGAAGAGAGGAGGTAGTAGCGTCCGTTCCACTGAAGAGAGGAGGTAGTAGCGTCCGTTCCGCTGAAGAGAGGAGGTAGTAGCGTCCGTTCCGCTGAAGAGAGGAGGTAGTAGCGTCCGTTCCTCTGAAGAGAGGAGGTAGTAGCGTCCGTTCCACTGAAGAGAGGAGGTAGTAGCGTCCTTTCCACTGAAGAGAGGAGGTAGTAGCATCCATTTCTCCTATTTAAAGCGAGTGATGAGACTGATTGTCAATGTGTTTTATATGGAGTGTGTTTTGTTTGTTTACTTGTTTTCCAGGAGGAGGCGCTACCTGCAGCCATTTTTGTTTTTATTTTCTGTAAAGTGCTACGCTACTTCTGGGCCGACCTTGGACCTTGTTCAGTAGTATCGTTTGGCGATGGGAGAAGGACATGTTATGAACCTGATGTCATGTTTGTTTATCTGTGTTCCAGGAGGACATCAATGTGATGGACATGGAAGATGACAAAAGAGACCTGATTTCCAGAGAGATCAGTAAATTCAGAGACACTCACAAGGTAACATACTGTCCATTGTTATCTTAACACACACATTAGGCTTTGGAGAAAGAAACTACAATACCCACATCTAAATTATACCAAGTGTAGTTTCAACATCCCTGTCAAGGACTGGACTACAAATTAATGTATTGACCCCTCATTTCTAACATCCTAACATTAATTTCAAATAGTTCAGATATTTGCTAATTTTGTTCAATTGAACTTGATAAAAAATAAAAAAAAATAAACTATTGAAGATTTTATAAACAATTATTTGGAATGTCCGTCAAGTCAACAATATATTCAGTTTCCCCAACAGTGTAAGGAGTTGTAGGATCAACTGTTAACAACAGTGAGTTGGGATGAAAGTATTACAGTAGAGCTACTAGTCAGACGCAAGGACAGGGCAACTCCAGTCCTCGGTGGCCTGATTGGTGTCACCCCCCCCATCATCCTTAGCAAACACACCTGATTTTTAAACTTAATTGCATTCTTAAACTGAAGATCATGATGAGTTGATTATTGGAGTCAGGTGTGTTAGCTCAGGGCAAAAGTGTGTCACTAATCAAGCCCCTTCCCCTCTCACCTCGAGGACTGGAGTTACCCCCCCCAACGCCCCAAAGCCTGATAGGGTGGACGAAATGTTAAAGTTCCTCGAAGCTAATCTATTGATTATAACCCCACCATTATGGTAGACATCATATGATGACTAAAGCAAGATGAATCTCAGAGCTTTTGGGGGAAAAGTAAGGATTGTAAGTATCTTTTAATTTATTTTCTCTACGTCTCGGACGCTCCCTTCTGGAGGACTTGCAAAGGGGCAACTGGCTCTGAGACGGTTGCTATGATACACTATATATAAAATAAATAAATAATAGGGAATCGGGTTCCATTTTGCATACACCCATGTCTTTTAGCTAGTTGGCATGGTTAAAAGGAGGCCCTACAGGTTGTGTGAATACAAAGCCAGAGAGCCTAGTGAACCTATGCAGGTCCTTGTGTTGTGTTTTAGGAAGGTAGACGAGGGACTCAAAATGATGGCCCAGATTCCCCCAGTTTTCCAGAATTCCCGGTTGAAAGATTTCTGAAATTACCCAGGGATTTTTGGAAAACCAGGCTATTTTTTTTGGGGGGGGGGAAACTACCTGTGATTTAGCAACCCAAAGGTAGAGACTGAGTGTGAATAACCACGGCAGCTGTTTAAGCAGTCTGTAGTGTAGGGTACTAAAAGCAGGGAGCGTCCCTCCACAGCAGCACCTTGAGTTCTGAAGACTAGACAGGTAAGACTTGATCTGACTTTTATCCTCCTCCCCTTCTCTCTCTCTCTCTCTCTCTCTCTCTCTCTCTCAATCCCCCCCCCCCCCCTCTCTCTCTCTCTCTCTCTCTCTCTCTGTCTCGCTCTCCCCTCTCTCTCTCTCTCTCTCTCTCTCAATCCCCCCCCCCCCCCTCTCTCTCTCTCTCTCTCTCTCAATCCCCCTCTCCCTCTTGCTGTCCTTCTTGCTCTCCCTCTTTCCCTCGCTCTCCCTCTTGCTCTCCCTCTTGCTCTCCCTCTTGCTCTCCCTCTTGCTCTCCCTCGCTCTCCCTCTCAATCCCCCTCTTTCCCCCTCTCTCCCCTCTCTCTGCCCCTCTCCCCCTCTCTCCCCCTCTTTCCCCTGCTCTCCCTTCTCTCTGCCCCTCTCTCTCGCTCCCCCCCTCTCCCCCCCTCTCTCCCCCTCTCTCCCCTCTCTCTGCCCCTCTCCCCCCCTCTCCCCCTCTCTCCCCTGCTCTCTGTCGCTCCAGCTTTCTGCTTTTACTTTCTCCTTTCTACTTCTCTGTGCTTTATATTTGTATCGGTCTTACCTATCTCTATATTATGTTAAAGAAAAACCTTGTTTAGGGACATCACAGAAAGGTCAAATATTGTTTTATATAAATCTAATAGACTTGGAAGTTTTTTTTTTAGGGTTAAGAAGAACGATATTCCCATCATATACAGTGTGTAGGTGGAACGCGAAAGTCCAAGCATGTTAAGAACATTAGCCACACTAAACACCACACATCTAGTGACAGGATCCTGTATTACCTCATCGTCGGAGGTAAGTCCAGACAGGACAGGGGACTGTTGCGTCAGATAAATCCAGACAGGACAGGGGACTGTTGCGTCAGGTAAATCCAGACAGGACAGGGGACTGTTGCGTCAGGTAAATCCAGACAGGACAGGGGACTGTTGCGTCAGAGGTAAGTCCAGACAGGACAGGGGACTGTTGCGTCAGGTAAGTCCAGACAGGACAGGGGACTGTTGAGTCAGAGGTAAGTCCAGACAGGACAGGGGACTGTTGAGTCAGAGGTAAGTCCAGACAGGACAGGGGACTGTTGAGTCAGAGGTAAGTCCAGACAGGACAGGGGACTGTTGAGTCAGAGGTATGTCCAGACAGGACAGGGGACTGTTGCGTCAGAGGTAAGTCCAGACAGGACAGGGGACTGTTGCGTCAGAGGTAATTCCAGACAGGACAGGGGACTGTTGAGTCAGAGGTAATTCCAGACAGGACAGGGGACTGTTGCGTCAGAGGTAATTCCAGACAGGACAGGGGACTGTTGCGTCAGAGGTAATTCCAGACAGGACAGGGGACTGTTGCGTCAGAGGTAAGTCCAGACAGGACAGGGAACATTCTAGAACATCAGTTTAATCCAAAGGGAAGTGAGAGGGAGGGAACTCTTCGCTAAGTCTCTTTCAGCTCCACCTTTCTCTATTCTATTTCCTCTCCTTCTTCTCTCTGACAGGACAGGAGACCCACAGTTCAGTTTAGCCCAGCAGCTTTACATGTTGTAGTTTTTCTTACACTTATCCCACTATCCAGCACAAAATTGACGAACATCAGTCAATGGCATTTGACCAGTTAAAATCTATTGCCATCGTAATGAATGGCGTATAGCCACAGCATTTTTTGTTTTGTAGCGAGGTACCATATTGGTGAGGTACCGTATAAGGGCTGTTGGCACTCTGTCTCCCTCTCTGTCTGGCGTGTGAGTTTGTGTTAATCACTCTGTTGGTCTGAGACGATCTGACGACGGACATCCAAAGATTACCTCTGGGTAAGACCTGCTCTATGATTTTATTCCCTTTAACCCAAACTGGAATACCTACCTGCATTGACTCTTAACACCAATGTAAAAGATCACCATTTTGTATCTAAGCACTAGTCTTTTTTAATGTGTTGTGATATAACTGGATAATGTGTACAGTAAATGAATCACTGGTCATCGTATAAGGGATCGATGAACAGATATTTTACCACTTTTTAGTTTGTTTCTCTGAACTTGACCTGCTCTTCCTCACAGGAGTAGCATTGTAGGCTTGTAGGGGCAGAGACAGACGCGCTGAGTGAGTCCATAATTCATCACCTGTAAGTCACAAACAACCAATTTAGCTCCGCAGCGGATCCATCTCTATTTCCTGTTTCACTGAGAGAAATGAACCCTGATGTGTGTTCCTGTGCTGTTAATACATAAAACAACAACAACCGTTGTTTTGGTTCATTTTGAAATCTTATGAAAGCTGCTAGCTAAATGATTTATGGTAACTAGATAAAGTGGTTTCCACCGTCTCCAGATTGGGATATTTTGGCTCTTAAGTCAAGAAGTGCATCGACGAAGTCGTCTCCACAGTGACCGTACATACATACATACCCCAACCGAAAGTCATGGATTACAGGCAGCATCCGCACTGAGTATAAGGCTAGAGCTGCCGCTTTCAAGGAGCGGGGACAGTAATCCGGATGCTTATAAGAAATCCAGCTAAGATCTCCAACGAGCCATCAAACAGGCAAAGCATCAATACAGGACTAAGATCGAATCCTACGACACCGGCTCTGACGCACAATGGATTTGGCAGTGCTTGCAAACTATCATGGATTACAAAGGGAAACCCAGCTGCGAGCTGCCCAGAGGAACCAAATGCCTACTATGATCGCTTCGAGGCAATGAACTCTGAACCATGCATGAGAACACCAGCTGTTCCAGACGACTATGTGATCGCACTCTCCATAGTCAATGTGAGTAAGACCTTTAAACAGTTGAACATGCGCAAGGCCAGATGAAATACCAGGACGTGTACCATGAGCATATGCTGACCAGCTGGCAAGTGTTTTCACTGACATTTTTTACTTATCCGTGACCCAGTCTGTAATACCTACGTATTTCAAGTAGAACCCATTAGTCCCACATCCTGGTATTTCATCTGGCCTTGCGCATGTTAACCTGTTTAACCTCTCTGGGATATGTGGGACGCTAGCGTCCCACCTCGACAACAGCCAGTGAAATTGCAGGGCGCCAAATTCAAAACAACAGAAATCTCATAATTAAAATTCCTCAAACATACAAGTATTATACACAATTTTAAAGATACACTTCTTGTTAATCCAGCCACAGTGTCTGATTTTCAAAAAGGCTTTACGGCGAAAGCACACCATACGATTATGTTAGGTCAGCACCTAGTCACAAAAAAACAGCCATTTTCCAGCCAAAGAGGGGAGTCACAAAAAGCAGAAATAGAGATAAAATGTATCACTAACCTTTGATTATCTTCATCAGATGGCACTCATAGGACTTCATGTTACACAATACATGTATGTTTTGTTCGATAAAGTTCGTATTTATATCCAAAAATCTCAGTTTATGTTGGCGTGTTATGTTCGGTAATGTTTTGTCTACAAAACATCCGCTTATTTTGCAGAGAGCCACATCAATTTACAGAAATACTCATCATTAACTTTGATGAAAGATACAGGTGTTATGCATTGGATTATAGATAAACTTCTCCTTAATGCAACCGCTGTGTCAGATTTCAAAAAAGCTTCACCGCGAAAGCACACCTTGCAATAATCTGAGTACAGCGCTCAGCCATCAAAACAAGCCATACAGATACCCGCCATGTTGTGGAGTCAACAAAAGTCAGAAATAGTGTTATAAATATTCACTTACCTTTGATGATCTTCATCGGAATGCACTCCCAGGGATCCCAGTTCCACAATAAATGTTTGTTTTGTTCGATAAAGTTAATATTTTATGTCCAAATACCTCCTTTTTGTTTGTGCGTTTTAGTTCACTATTCCAAATGCACAAGGCGCGGGCACTAAGTCCAGACGAAAAGTAAAAAGTTCCATTACAGTTTGTAGAAACATGTCAAACGATGTATAGAATCAATCTTTAGGATGTTTTTATCATAAATCTTCAATAATATTCCAATATTCTTTAGAAATGAAAGGGAACGGAGCTCGTGCCACGGCCGTGCGCGTGACTAAACTAAAGGCTTTCAGCCAGACCACTGGTTCAAACAGCTCTTATTCGCTCCCCGTTCACAGTAGAAGCCTGAAACAATGTTCTAAAGACTGTTGACATCTAGTGGAAGCCTTAGGAAGTGCAATCTGACCCTATTTACACTGTATATTGGATAGGCATTCACTTGAAAAACTACAAACCTCAGATTTCCCATTTCCTGGTTGGATTTTTCTCAGGTTTATGCCTGCCATATTAGTTCTGTTATACTCACAGACATTATTTTAAACATTTTGGAAACTTTAGAGTGTTTTCTATCCAAATCTACTAATTATATGCATATTCTAGCTTCTGGGCCTGAGTAGCAGGCAGTTTACTCTGGGCACCTTATTCATCCAAGCTACTCAATACTGCCTCCGTTCCCAAAGAAGTTAAAGGTCTTACTCACATTGGCTACGGAGAGTGAGATCACAGTCGTCCGGAACAGCTGGTGTTCTCATGCATGGTTCAGAGTTACTTGCCTCGAAGCGAGCATAATAGGCCTTTTAGATCTTCTGGGCAGCTCGCGGCTGTGTTTCCCTTTGTATGAGTTTCCCTTTGTAATCCATGATAGTTTGCAAGCACTGCCACATCTAGTGTGCGTCAGAGCCGGTGTCGTAGGATTTGATCTTAGTCCCGTATTGATGCTTTGCCTGTTTGATGGTTCATCGGAGGGCATAGCGGGATTTCTTATAAGTGTCCGGATTAGTGTCTCGCTCCTTGAAAGTGGCATATCTAGCCTTTAGATCAGTACGGATGCTGCCTGTAATCCATGGCTTCTGGTGGGGTATGTACGTACAGTCACTGTAGGGACAATGTCATCGATGTACTTATTAATGAAGCCGATGACTGATGTGGTATACTCCTCAATGCCATCGGATTAGTCCCGGAACATATTCCAGTCTGTGCTAGCAAAACAGTCCTGTAGCTTAGCATCTGCGTCATCTGACCACTTCCGTATTGAGCGAGTCATTGGTACTTCCTGCTTTAGTTTTAGCTTGTAAGTAGAAATCGGCAGGGTAGAATTATGGTCAGATTTGCCAAAAAAGAGCGAGGGAGAGCTTTGTACACGTCTCAGTGTGTGTAGTAAAGGTGGTCTAGAGTCGTCCCCCCCTGTTGCTTATGTAACATGCTGGTAGAAATGAGGATTTAAGTTTCCCTGCATCAAAGACCCCGGCCACTTGGAGCGCCGCTTCTGGATGAGCATTTTCTTGTTTGCTTATGGCTTTATACAGCTCGTTGAGTGCCAGCATCTATTTGTGGTGTTCAATAGACAGCTACGAAAAAAATATAGATGTAAATATTGTATCTACATTTTATCATGAGATACTCTACCTCAGATGAGCAATACCTTGAGAGTTCCTTAATATTTGATTTCGCACACCAGCTGTTATTGACCAAAAGACACAGACCTTCACCCCTTGTCTTACTGGAGGCACCTGTTCTGTCCTGCCAATGCATGGAAAACCCAGCCAACTGTGTATATTATCCATGTCGTCGTTCAGCCACGACTTGGTGAAACATAAGATATTACAGTTTTTAATGTCCCGTTGGTAGGATAGTCTTGAACGGAGCTCATCCAGTTTATTCTCCAATGATTGCACGTTGGCCGATAGGATGGATGGTAGAGGCGGGGTTACCCACTCGCCGACAAATTCTCACAAGGCATCCGGACCTACGTCCCCTGTATCGACATCTTCTCTTCATGCGAATAACAGGGATTTCCTTCATGTCCGGCTCGTTAAAGAAAAAAAATCAATGTCCAGTTCGAGGTGAGTAATCGGTGTTCTGATATCCAGAAGCTGTTTTCGGTCAAAAGAGACGGTGGCAGAAACATTATGTACAAAATAAGTTACAAACAATGTGAAAAAAAAACACACAAAATATAGTACAATTGGTTAGGAGCCCGTAAAACGGCAGCCATCTCTTCCGGCGCAGCAGAGTGACTAACACAGTGTATTCCTTCTTCCTGTAGAAACTGTGTTGTCCATGATGAATACAGCAGTAGAGTGATAACACGGGGTACTCCTCTTCTTCCTGTAGAAACTGGAGGAGGAGAAGGGAAAGAAAGAGCAGGAACGGCAAGAGGTCGATAAGGACAGGAGGGAGAGGGACAAAGAGAGGGAGCGAGAGAGGGAGCGCCGGGACCGCGAGAGGGAGAAGGAGAGAGAGAAGGAGAAGGAGAGAAACGACAACAACAAGGAGAGAGAGCGGGACAGAGAACGGATCGATCGGGACCGTGAACGGACGAGGGAGAGGGAGAGGGGAGACAGAGGAGAGAGGGAGCGCGTGAAGGAGAGGAGTCGAGAAGTCAGCAAAGACCGCAGTAGATCCAGGTTGGTATGAGGTTAACACAGATCCAGGTTGGTATGAGGTTAACGCTGAAACAGGTTGGTATGAGGTTAGCGCTGAAACAGCCTGAACCAAGATCCAGGTTGGTATGAGGTTAGCGCTGAAACAGGTTGGTTTGAGGTTAACTCAGATCCAGGTTGGTATGAGGTTAACGCTGAAACAGGTTGGTATGAGGTTAGCGCTGAAACAGGTTGGTATGAGGTTAACACAGATCCAGGTTGGTATGAGGTTAACGCTGAAACAGGTTGGTATGAGGTTAGTGCTGAAACATGTTGGTATGAGGTTAACACAGATCCAGGTTGGTATGAGGTTAGCGCTGAAACAGGTTGGTATGAGGTTAGCGCTGAAACAGCCTGAACCAAGATCCAGGTTCGTATGAGGTTAACTCAGATCCAGGTTGGTTTGAGGTTAACTCAGATCCAGGTTCGTATGAGGTTAACTCAGATCCAGGTTGGTTTGAGGTTAACTCAGATCCAGGTTGGTTTGAGGTTAACTCAGATCCAGGTTGGTTTGAGGTTAACTCAGATCCAGGTTGGTTTGAGGTTAACTCAGATCCAGGTTGGTTTGAGGTTAACTCAGATCCAGGTTGGTTTGAGGTTAACTCAGATCCAGGTTGGTTTGAGGTTAACTCAGATCCAGGTTGGTATGAGGTTAACGCTGAAACAGGTTGGTATGAGGTTAGCGCTGAAACAGGTTGGTATGAGGTTAACACAGATCCAGGTTGGTATGAGGTTAACGCTGAAACAGGTTGGTATGAGGTTAGTGCTGAAACATGTTGGTATGAGGTTAACACAGATCCAGGTTGGTATGAGGTTAGCGCTGAAACAGGTTGGTATGAGGTTAGCGCTGAAACAGCCTGAACCAAGATCCAGGTTCGTATGAGGTTAACTCAGATCCAGGTTGGTTTGAGGTTAACTCAGATCCAGGTTCGTATGAGGTTAACTCAGATCCAGGTTGGTTTGAGGTTAACTCAGATCCAGGTTGGTTTGAGGTTAACTCAGATCCAGGTTGGTTTGAGGTTAACTCAGATCCAGGTTGGTTTGAGGTTAACTCAGATCCAGGTTGGTTTGAGGTTAACTCAGATCCAGGTTGGTTTGAGGTTAACTCAGATCCAGGTTGGTTTGAGGTTAACTCAGATCCAGGTTGGTATGAGGTTAACGCTGAAACAGGTTGGTATGAGGTTAGCGCTGAAACAGGTTGGTATGAGGTTAACACAGATCCAGGTTGGTATGAGGTTAACGCTGAAACAGGTTGGTATGAGGTTAGTGCTGAAACATGTTGGTATGAGGTTAACACAGATCCAGGTTGGTATGAGGTTAGCGCTGAAACAGGTTGGTATGAGGTTAGCGCTGAAACAGCCTGAACCAAGATCCAGGTTCGTATGAGGTTAACTCAGATCCAGGTTGGTTTGAGGTTAACTCAGATCCAGGTTCGTATGAGGTTAACTCAGATCCAGGTTGGTATGAGGTTAACTCAGATCCAGGTTGGTATGAGGTTAACTCAGATCCAGGTTGGTATGAGGTTAACTCAGATCCAGGTTGGTTTGAGGTTAACTCAGATCCAGGTTGGTTTGAGGTTAACTCAGATCCAGGTTGGTTTGAGGTTAACTCAGATCCAGGTTGGTTTGAGGTTAACGCTGTATGACTGACTGGCCTTCCTCTCTCCCTCCCAGGGGTAGTGTTATACAAATATCTGGGCCCGTATTCATAAATCATCTCCGAGTAGGAGTGCTGATCTGGGATCAGTGTGCCTTTTTTTTTAGATCATATTGAATAAGATTAAACAGACGGTGCCACTGATCCTAGTTCAGCGCTCTTGCTCTGAAACACTTAATGAATACAGAGTGTTTTGAACTCATGTCTCACGTCTCTTCCTGTAGAGAACGGAGCCGTGATGAGAAGAAACACGAACGCGAGGAGGATCAGGAGGAGGCGTACGAACGCAGGAAACTGGAGAGGAAGATGAGGGACAAGGAGGTTGCCTACCAGGAAGTATGTTTGACACGTAGTCCATGTTGACAAGGCTTAAGCCACACATTTATACCCTACACAAGTACGCAACGCAAGAACTACATTAGCTATGGAAAACTGGTAATCCTGTTTAGTCCACAAACTTGGGCAGCCTTGTAATGCAACAGGATTGTTTGTATATATGTTTGTTTGTATGTATGTTAGTATGTATGTTAGTATGCAGGATTGTTTGTATGTATGTTAGTATACAGGATTGTTTGTATGTATATTTGTATGTATGTTAGTATGCTGGATTGTTTGTATGTATGTTTATGTATGTTAGTATGCAGGATTGTTTGTATGTATATTTGTATATGTTAGTATGCAGGATTGTTTATATGTATATTTGTATGTATGTTAGTATGCAGGATTGTTTGTATGTTTATGTATGCTGGATTGTTTGTATGTATGCTGGATTGTTTGTATGTATGCTGGATTGTTTGTATGTATGTTTGTATGCTGGATTGTTTGTATGTTTGTATGTATGTTAGTATGCAGGATTGTTTGTATGTATGTTTGTATGCTGGAATGTTTGTATGTATGTTAGTATGCAGGATTGTTTGTATGTACACTACCGTTCAAAAGTCTGTGGTAACTTAGAAATGCCTTTGTTTTTGAAAGAAAAGCACTTTTTTTTGTCCATTTTAAAATATCATCAAATTGATCAGAAATACAGTGTAGACATTGTTAATGTTGTAAATGACTAATGTAGCTGGAAATGGTTGATTTCTTTTTAATGGAATATCTACATAGGCGTACAGAGGCCCATTATCAGCAACCATCACTGCTGTGTTCCAATGGCACGCTGTGTTAACTAATCCAAGTTTATCATTTTAAAAGGCTAATTGCTCATTAGAAAACCATTTTGCAATTATGTTAACACAGCTGAAAACTGTTGTGCTGATTTAAATAAGCAATACAACTGGCCTTTAGACTAGTTGAGTATCTGGAGCATCAGCATTTGTGGATTCGATTACAGGCTCAAAATGTCCAGAAACAAAGAACTTTCTTCTGAAACTCATCAGTCTATTCTTGTTCTGAGAAGTGAAGGCTATTCCATGCGAGAAATTGCCAAGAAACTGAAGATCTTGTACAAAGCTGTGTACTACTCCCTTCACAGAACAGCGCAAACTGGCTCTAACCAGAATAGAAAGAGAAGTGGGAGGCCCCGGTGCACAACGGAGCAAGAGGACAAGTACATTAGAGTGTCTAGTTTGAGAAATAGACGCCTCACAAGTCCTCAACTGGCAGCTTCATTAAATAGTACCCGCAAAACACCAGTCTCAACGTCAACAGTGAAGATTGTATGTATGTATGTTTGTTTGTATGCAGGATTACCATTTTGCCTAGCTAATTGCTATTTTCCATTTTCCAGATACTTGTGTAGGGTGTAAATTAGGCTTTACCACTGCAGTATACTGGCATGGAATGGCATAGAACACAGTGTCGTGTCTTTGGCTATGCCGGATTAAGTGATATGACATGCTAACCTATACAATTCTTTCTCTAATTAATATTACTTAATTTAAGCTAATCATGTAAATGTAATTAACTAGAAAGCCGGGGCACCACGGAAGAACGTTTATAGAGCTGTTATCTTCCGAATAAACTCTTAAAATACTTAGTAATATTTTACATCGATAGCAGTCAATATTAACCCTTATCTTATTTTCAGTCTCATAATGAAAGTTGTAAATTCTTGGTTATCTTCACGAACCCTGGCTAACAAGTTGAATCAGCAATACAAAATTGGGTTTAATTATTTATTTACTAAATACCTAAACTAACCACACAGAATTACAAATACACAGAATACCATTGATGTCATACAGAAAACGTCCCGGTGGACGGAACCTGGTTACACAAAGGAAAGGGGGTTGGGCTTGAATGAAAGAGCGGGAAGATTTAGGAACAGAGAAACAGCAGCTATGCTATCGTAAATACATTATCTTATGCATTCTAAATTACCGCCCATTTGGAAAAGGAAAATGCAATAAATATTTACTCTGAGCTGCGCTTCGGTAGATTGGTCGTAGATGCTGGCCGGGTTGGCCAACAGATCTTCCTGTACTCGGAACAATGTCTCTGGTGGTAAATTGGATACGTGGTGGTATCTTCGTCTGTTTGTTAGACTGGATCCGTCATCCGTCCTTTCCTAGCCCACGTCGACAGCGGCCGCTGCCAACTCAACGGCTAGGAAGTATCACTTCTGTAGTGAATAAGCTCAAAGTTCATACCAGTTCATACCATAGCTCACGCCAAGGTTGGCTTAGTTCTGTTCTTGACATGCGTGTCTTTCTAACGTAGAGGCTGCAGACCTCACGTACTGGAACCACCTGGTTATCTTTTCGTCAAAGGCTTATATAGTGGAGAGGGGGAAGGAGGTGTTTCATCGTTTATAACCCCTCCTCTTCACAGGGGTGGGCCACTGATCGAGCAGGGCACTTTCCTTATGAAAACCCAATTCTCTCATTTGGAAGCTAAAATTACATTTAATCTCCTAACAAACAATTTCAATATCAAACATTTCAATTGCATAACAATTCCATGTGACTCTGATAACTAGAGGGTGTATACTTTCCCAGGTACAGTTTATGTCGTCCTGTCATCAGTCATAATGTCACAGATAACAACGAACTGACATACATACTCATTACGTTCTCAAGCATATTTCCAACTTGTTTTATTACCAAAATATGGTTCCTTTTCCCCATTTATTTGATGTTCCCAGACTCTCTATGTTTAACAGGACAGCAGTCCTTCAGTAGGGTCAGTAAGAGAGGGGAAGGGAGAAAGGTATTTATGGGGGGGTCATAAACCTTACCCACAGGCCAACGTCATGACAACAGCCAGTCTGACTACTCTTTCCGATGTGCCATTCTCTCAGGCCTAAGGCACTTAGTGTGTGTCCTAAATGACACCATATTCTCTATATTGTGCACTACAGTATTTTGCAGTGGTATATAGTGCACTATATGGCCCTGGTGCACTGTGTAGGGTGTCTTTTGGGACTCAAGCACTGTGTTCATACTGGCTCTGTCTTAAGAGAACTCAATATAACACCTGTCTATGTGCATGCGCATTATGAAAGGATGCTGATTGGCTGAAACAGCATTCTAGCTGTGTGTTTTATATCATGCCTGTTTTGATTCAGGGTTGCTGATTGGCTGAAACAGCGTTCTAGCTGTGTGTTTATATCATGCCTGTTTTGATTCGGGGTTGCTGATTGGCTGAAACAGCATTCTAGCTGTGTGTTTATATCAGGCCTGTTTTGATTCGGGGTTGCTGATTGGCTGAAACAGCGTTCTAGCTGTGTGTTTTATATCATGCCTGTTTTGATTCGGGGTTGCTGATTGGCTGTTGCTCCTCTTGTTTCAGCGTCTGAAGAACTGGGAGATGAGAGAGAGGAAGAAGGCTCGGGACTACGACAAAGAGAACCAACGAGAGGACGAGAGACGCCGTGAGATGGTAGTAGACAACGTACAGCAGAGCTCCCCGACTAGTGGCTCAGTTGATTTTCTTTTAAACAAATCTAAATTATATTTTATATTTGAGATTCTTCAAAATATCCACCCTTTGCCTTGATGACAGCTTTGCACACGCTTGGCATTCTCTCAACCAGCTTCACCTGGAATGCTTTTTCAACAGTCTTGAAGGAGTTCCCACCTATGCTGAGCACTTGTTGGCTGCTTTTCCTTCACTCTGTGGTCCGATTCATCCCAAACCATCTCATTTTGGTTGAGGTCGGGTGATTGTGGAGGCCAGGTCATCTGATGCAGCACTCCATCACTCTCCTTCCTGGTCAAATAGCCTTTACACAGCCTGGAGATGTGTTGAGTCATTGTGCTGTTGAAAAACAAATGATAGTCCCACTAAGCCCAAACCAGATGGGATGGCGTATCGCTGCAGAATGCTGTGGTGCCTTAAGTGTGCCTTGAATTCCAAATAACTCACTGACAGTGTCACCAGCTAAGCACCATCACACCATAACACCTCCTCCTCCATGCTTCACAGTGGGAAATACAAATGCGGAGATCATCCGTTCACCCGTCCTGCGTCTCACAAAGACACGGCGGTTGGAACCAAAATCTCCAATTTGGACTCATCGTACCAAAGGACAGATTTCCACCGATTTTAATACTTTTTTTTTTGGTTACTACATGATTCCATAATTGTTATTTCATAGTTTTGATGTCTTCACTATTATTCTACAATGTAGAATAAAAACAATAAAGAAAAAGCCTGGAATGAGTAGGTGTTCTATGTACATACAAATCCAGAGAAATAAATAGAGAGAAAAAAAACCCACAAGGCATTTGAACCCAGTCTGGCACAAAGAGAAGATTCATATGGGAGACAAGCCTATTCACAATCTATAATATTTGACATTTAAATGTGCCATTTACCTCATAGAAGCTAAATGTATGCAATCATTTTTCTTCCTCCAGACAAAAGAAGGCAAGCGTCTGAAAGAGTTCCTGGAAGATTATGACGATGACAAAGACGACCTGAAATACTACAGGTGAGGTCACACCTTTTATAACACAGAGATGACCTGAAATACTACAGGTGAGGTTACACCTTTATAACACAGAGATGACCTGAAATACTACAGGTGAGGTCACACCTTTATAACATGGAGATGACCTGAAATGCTACAGGTGAGGTCACACCTTTATAACACAGAGATGACCTGAAATAATACAGGTGAGGTCACACCTTTATAACACAGACAATTGTCCTTGTGAGGACCTAACATTAACCACTACGTGTTAAGGTTAGGGTGTAAGGTTAAGGTTAGGGGTTACCAGAGATGACCTGAAATAGACCTTGACCCCTACATGTTAAGGTTAGGGTGTAAGGTTAAGGTTAGGGGTTACCAGAGATGACCTGAAATAGACCTTGACCCCTACATGTTAAGGTTAGGGTGTAAGGTTAGGGTTATGGGTTACCAGAGATGACCTGAAATAGACCTTAACCCCTACATGTTAAGGTTAGGGTGTAAGGTTAGGGTTATGGGTTACCAGAGATGACCTGAAATAGACCTTAACCCCTACATGTTAAGGTTAGGGTGTAAGGTTAGGGTTATGGGTTACCAGAGATGACCTGAAATAGACCTTAACCCCTACATGTTAAGGTTAGGGTGTAAGGTTAGGGTTATGGGTTACCAGAGATGACCTGAAATAGACCTTAACCCCTACATGTTAAGGTTAGGGTGTAAGGTTAGGGTTATGGGTTACCAGAGATGACCTGAAATAGACCTTAACCCCTACATGTTAAGGTTAGGGTGTAAGGTTAGGGTTATGGGTTACCAGAGATGACCTGAAATAGACCTTAACCCCTACATGTTAAGGTTAGGGTGTAAGGTTAGGGTTATGGGTTACCAGAGATGACCTGAAATAGACCTTAACCCCTACATGTTAAGGTTAGGGTGTAAGGTTAGGGTTATGGGTTACCAGAGATGACCTGAAATAGACCTTAACCCCTACATGTTAAGGTTAGGGTGTAAGGTTAAGGTTATGGGTTACCAGAGATGACCTGAAATAGACCTTAACCCCTACATGTTAAGGTTAGGGTGTAAGGTTAAGGTTATGGGTTACCAGAGATGACCTGAAATAGACCTTAACCCCTACATGTTAAGGTTAGGGTGTAAGGTTAGGGTTATGGGTTACCAGAGATGACCTGAAATAGACCTTAACCCCTACATGTTAAGGTTATGGTGTAAGGTTAGGGTTATGGGTTACCAGAGATGACCTGAAATAGACCTTAACCCCTACATGTTAAGGTTAGGGTGTAAGGTTAAGGTTATGGGTTACCAGAGATGACCTGAAATAGACCTTAACCCCTACATGTTAAGGTTAGGGTGTAAGGTTAGGGTTATGGGTTACCAGAGATGACCTGAAATAGACCTTAACCCCTACATGTTAAGAGATGAGGCCCTTTATCTACTTCCTAATGAGAGATGAGGCCCTTTATCTACTTCCTCTGAGAGAGATGAGGCCCTTTATCTACTTCCTCTGAGAGAGATGAGGCCCTTTATCTACTTCCTAATGAGAGATGAGGCCCTTTATCTACTTCCTCTGAGAGAGATGAGGCCCTTTATCTACTTCCTCTGAGAGAGATGAGGCCCTTTATCTACTCCCTCTGAGAGATGAGGCCCTTTATCTACTTCCTCTGAGAGATGAGGCCCTTTATCTACTTCCTAATGAGAGAGATGAGGCCCTTTATCTACTTCCTCTGAGAGAGATGAGGCCCTTTATCTACTTCCTCTGAGAGAGATGAGGCCCTTTATCTACTTCCTCTGAGAGAGATGAGGCCCTTTATCTACTTCCTCTGAGAGATGAGGCCCTTTATCTACTTCCTCTGAGAGAGATGAGGCCCTTTATCTACTTCCTAATGAGAGATGAGGCCCTTTATCTACTTCCTCTGAGAGAGATGAGGCCCTTTATCTACTTCCTCTGAGAGAGATGAGGCCCTTTATCTACTTCCTCTGAGAGAGATGAGGCCCTTTATCTACTTCCTAATGAGAGATGAGGCCCTTTATCTACTTCCTCTGAGAGAGATGAGGCCCTTTATCTACTCCCTCTGAGAGATGAGGCCCTTTATCTACTTCCTAATGAGAGATGAGGCCCTTTATCTACTTCCTCTGAGAGATGAGGCCCTTTATCTACTTCCTCTGAGAGAGATGAGGCCCTTTATCTACTTCCTCTGAGAGATGAGGCCCTTTATCTACTTCCTCTGAGAGATGAGGCCCTTTATCTACTTCCTCTGAGAGAGATGAGGCCCTTTATCTACTTCCTCTGAGAGAGATGAGGCCCTTTATCTACTTCCTCTGAGAGAGATGAGGCCCTTTATCTACTTCCTAATGAGAGAGATGAGGCCCTTTATCTACTTCCTCTGAGAGATGAGGCCCTTTATCTACTCCCTCTGAGAGAGATGAGGCCCTTTATCTACTCCCTCTGAGAGAGATGAGGCCCTTTATCTACTCCCTCTGAGAGAGATGAGGCCCTTTATCTACTTCCTCTGAGAGATGAGGCCCTTTATCTACTTCCTCTGAGAGATGAGGCCCTTTATCTACTTCCTCTGAGAGAGATGAGGCCCTTTATCTACTTCCTCTGAGAGAGATGAGGCCCTTTATCTACTTCCTCTGAGAGATGAGGCCCTTTATCTACTTCCTCTGAGAGATGAGGCCCTTTATCTACTTCCTCTGAGAGAGATGAGGCCCTTTATCTACTTCCTCTGAGAGATGAGGCCCTTTATCTACTTCCTAATGAGAGATGAGGCCCTTTATCTACTTCCTCTGAGAGATGAGGCCCTTTATCTACTCCCTCTGAGAGAGATGAACTGATGCATACCATTTTTATATTTCTGCATCCAGCATAAAGGAAGTTGGAGTTAGTTTCACGAGCCAAATGCTTACCAGCGTTAGCGCAATGACTGGAAGTCTATGGTGTCTGCTAGCAGTTAGCTTAGACCTTCAGTCATTGCGCTTAACACGCTAGTTAGCAATTGCGCTAACGCTAATTTGCAACTTCCTTCAAACTGCAGGCAGAGACATAAAAAGGGTATCCATGAGTTAATCTGACCCTGGGGGAAATAGGGCCAAAATCCTGAAGTATCCCGTTGAGCTGTATGACTGACTGGCCTTCCTCTCTCTCTCTCCCTCCAGGGGTAGTGCTTTACAGAAGCGTCTGAGAGACCGTGAGAAGGAGACTGAGCTGGATGAGAGAGACAGGAAGAGGGAGAAGGAGGAACATGATCAGATCAGACAGAGACTGTTAGCTGAGGGACACCCAGACCCTGAGGCCGAGCTGCAGAGGGTATGTCTCCGTCTGTCTGGCTGTCTGGCCTGCCGTCTGGCTCTATTGCTGTCTGGCTGGATGGCCGTCTGTCTGGCTGTCTGTCTGGCCGTCTGTCTCTATTGCTGTCTGGCTGGCTGTCTGGCTGGCCGGCCGTCTGGCTCTATTGCTGTCTGTCTGTTTGGATGACTGTCTGTCTGTCTGTTCGTCTGGCTGGCTGGCTGTCTGTCTGGCCGTCTGGCTCTATTGCTGTCTGTCTGGCCGTTTGTCGGGCTGTCTGTCTCTATTGCTGTCTGTCTGGCCGCCTGTCTGGTCGGCCGTCTGGCTCTATTGCTGTCTGTCTGTTCGTCTGGCTGGATGGCCTTCTGGCTCTATTGCTGTCTGTCTGTTCGTCTGGCTGGATGGCTTTCTGGCTCTATTGCTGTTTGTCTGTTCGTCTGGCTGGATGGCTGTCTGTCTGGTCGGCCGTCTGGCTCTATTGCTGTCTGTCTGTTCGTCTGGCTGGATGGCTTTCTGGCTCTATTGCTGTCTGTCTGTTCGTCTGGCTGGATGGCTTTCTGGCTCTATTGCTGTTTGTCTGTTCGTCTGGCTGGATGGCTGTCTGTCTGGCCGGCCGTCTGGCTCTATTGCTGTCTGTCTGTTCGTCTGGCTGGATGGCTTTCTGGCTCTATTGCTGTTTGTCTGTTCGTCTGGCTGGATGGCTTTCTGGCTCTATTGCTGTTTGTCTGTTCGTCTGGCTGGATGGCTTTCTGGCTCTATTGCTGTTTGTCTGTTCGTCTGGCTGGATGGCTGTCTGTCTGGTCGGCCGTCTGGCTCTATTGCTGTCTGTCTGTTCGTCTGTCTGGCCGGCCGTCTGGCTCTATTGCTGTCTGTCTGTTCGTCTGGCTGGATGGCTTTCTGGCTCTATTGCTGTTTGTCTGTTCGTCTGGCTGGATGGCTTTCTGGCTCTATTGCTGTTTGTCTGTTCGTCTGGCTGGATGGCTTTCTGGCTCTATTGCTGTTTGTCTGTTCGTCTGGCTGGATGGCTTTCTGGCTCTATTGCTGTTTGTCTGTTCGTCTGGCTGGATGGCTTTCTGGCTCTATTGCTGGCTGTCTGTTCGTCTGGCTGGATGGCTTTCTGGCTTAAGTGCGTTGAGACTTTCTTTGTATAAATGCACTTTAAATACATTTGATTTGAAACCAAGATGGAGGAGGAGGCAGAGAGGAGGCGGCAGCCCCCAGTGAAGCCGGAGCCAGAGGAGGAGGTGCAGCAGGAGAAACCAAACCGGGACAGGGAGCACCGAGAGAGGGAGCACCGAGAGAGGGAGCACCGAGAGAGGGAGCACCGAGAGAGGGAACACCGAGAGAGGGAGCACCACAGGGACAGGAGAGGAGGAGGAGGAGCAGACAGGCCTCCTCTCCAGCAACTTCAACCCCAATCGGACGATGACTTGGAGGAGGGGGAGGAGCTTGATGATTGTGACAGGGAGGACTCGTCAGATGCCCGGCCAAACCCAAACCTGAAGCCAACGATGCGGCCAATCACATCGGCCCCCTCGGTGTCGTCGGGCAGCGCCACACCCAACTCCCCCGGCAACGAGTCTCCCTGCGGCATCATCATCCCTCATGAAAATTCTCCTGAAGCCCGGCCCACTGAGGAACAGCATCCCAAGATTGGCCTCAGCCTCAAACTGGGTGAGTTAAAACTAGATTGAACTAGTTAGAACAAGATTGGCTTCATCCTCAAACTGGTTAGGTAGCGTTGTATGTTGACAATGTCACATCTGTGATTCTGAAGGATACTGAACTTTTTCAAAGTTACTATTTAAGTCGTCGTCATCATCGTCTCTCAGTCTAACGTGCTGACCACACCGCTCGAGTTACAAAATAAATGTACACATACATGCTATTCAATCATTGCAGCCAAACTGCTCGCGTCAACGAGCGTCTGCGTAGCCAGGCGCTAAACTAGAACTTGGTTCTATTTGTGACGCTTGACGCTCTACAAGTCCCGCCTCTCAGATCTCCTCATTGGTTTTTAGGAGCATATACCCACGTGGGTGATTGGAAGATGAACTGAGGTCCACACTCCAGTTGGTGGTGGTAATGCACCTTAAAATTGGTTGCCAACCGCACTATAAAGTCCAAAGAAGAAGAAGAAGAAGCCTGGAGGAGGAGAGATGAATCGAAACTAACTCAGTTTACCCTTTTATCTGTGGATTAATTGTCGGAATAAAGGACCTTGTGCATTTCAGGTAAAATAACAACTCAACGTTTATATCCCAGGACAAATTAGCTAGAAACAGCAAGCTAGCTAAATAGGACAAATTAGCTAGCAACTGCAAGCTAGCTAAATAGGACAAATTAGCTAACAACTGCAAGCTTGCTAAATAGGACAAATTAGCTAGCAACTGCAAGCTTGCTAAATAGGACAAATTAGCTAACAACTGCAAGCTAGCTAAATAGGACAAATTAGCTAGCAACTGCAAGCTAGCTAGCTAAATGTCCATGAATGTTTAATGCTTTTCGACCTGTCCCCAAATTTAATATAGTTGGTCTAGAGTTCGTTTTGTCATTTTAACCTGCGTGTCCTGATCGCGTCTGGGGTGGGTGGAGCACACGCGCGCCCGGTCTAGTCAGCGTGTAACGCTCTAGCTTCATCCCTTAATTCTCTATAACCCACCAACCCGTCTCTCTCTCCGTCCCCTCTATAACCCGTCTCTCTCTCTCCGTCCCCTCTATAACCCGTCTCTCTCTCTCTCCGTCCCCTCTATAACCCGTCTCTCTCTCCTTCCCCACTATAACCCGTCTCTCTCTCCGTCCCCACTATAACCCGTCTCTCTCTCTCCGTCCCCACTATAACCCGTCTCTCTCTCCGTCCCCTCTATAACCCGTCTCTCTCTCTCCGTCCCCTCTATAACCCGTCTCTCTCTCCTTCCCCACTATAACCCGTCTCTCTCTCCGTCCCCACTATAACCCGTCTCTCTCTCTCCGTCCCCACTATAACCCGTCTCTCTCTCTCCGTCCCCACTATAACCCGTCTCTCTCTCTCCGTCCCCACTATAACCCGTCTCTCTCTCCGTCCCCTCTATAACCCGTCTCTCTCTCCGTCCCCACTATAACCCGTCTCTCTCTCTCCGTCCCCACTATAACCCGTCTCTCTCTCTCCGTCCCCACTATAACCCGTCTCTCTCTCTCCGTCCCCTCTATAACCCGTCTCTCTCTCCGTCCCCTCTATAACCCGTCTCTCTCTCTCTCCTTCCCCACTATAACCCGTCTCTCTCTCCGTCCCCACTATAACCCGTCTCTCTCTCCGTCCCCTCTATAACCTGTCTCTCTCTCCGTCCCCTCTATAACCCGTCTCTCTCTCCGTCCCCACTATAACCCGTCTCTCGCTCTCCGTCCCCTCTATAACCTGTCTCTCTCTCCGTCCCCTCTATAACCCGTCTCTCTCTCTCTCTCTCCTTCCCCACTATAACCCGTCTCTCTCTCTCCGTCCCCTCTATAACCCGTCTCTCTCTCCGTCCCCACTATAACCCGTCTCTCTCTCCGTCCCCTCTATAACCCCGTCTCTCTCTCCGTCCCCTCTATAACCCGTCTCTCTCTCCGTCCCCACTATAACCCGTCTCTCTCTCCGTCCCCACTATAACCCGTCTCTCTCTCCGTCCCCACTATAACCCGTCTCTCTCTCTCCGTCCCCTCTATAACCCGTCTCTCTCTCCGTCCCCTCTATAACCCGTCTCTCTCTCCGTCCCCTCTATAACCCGTCTCTCTCTCCGTCCCCTCTATAACCCGTCTCTCTCTCCGTCCCCTCTATAACCCGTCTCTCTCTCTCCGTCCCCTCTATAACCCGTCTCTCTCTCCGTCCCCACTATAACCCGTCTCTCTCTCTCCGTCCCCACTATAACCCGTCTCTCTCTCCGTCCCCTCTATAACCCGTCTCTCTCTCTCCGTCCCCTCTATAACCCGTCTCTCTCTCCGTCCCCTCTATAACCCGTCTCTCTCTCCGTCCCCACTATAACCCGTCTCTCTCTCCGTCCCCACTATAACCCGTCTCTCTCTCCGTCCCCTCTATAACCCGTCTCTCTCTCTCCGTCCCCTCTATAACCCGTCTCTCTCTCTCCGTCCCCTCTGTAACCCGTCTCTCTCTCTCCGTCCCCTCTGTAACCCGTCTCTCTCTCTCCGTCCCCTCTGTAACCCGTCTCTCTCTCCGTCCCCTCTATAACCCGTCTCTCTCTCTCCGTCCCCTCTGTAACCCGTCTCTCTCTCCGTCCCCTCTGTAACCCGTCTCTCTCTCTCTCCGTCCCCACTATAACCCGTCTCTCTCTCTCCGTCCCCACTATAACCCGTCTCTCTCTCCGTCCCCTCTATAACCCGTCTCTCTCTCTCCGTCCCCTCTATAACCCGTCTCTCTCTCCGTCCCCTCTATAACCCGTCTCTCTCTCCGTCCCCACTATAACCCGTCTCTCTCTCTCCGTCCCCTCTATAACCCGTCTCTCTCTCTCCGTCCCCTCTATAACCCGTCTCTCTCTCTCCGTCCCCTCTATAACCCGTCTCTCTCTCCTTCCCCACTATAACCCGTCTCTCTCTCTCCGTCCCCTCTATAACCCGTCTCTCTCTCCGTCCCCACTATAACCCGTCTCTCTCTCTCTCCGTCCCCTCTATAACCCGTCTCTCTCTCTCCGTCCCCTCTATAACCCGTCTCTCTCTCCGTCCCCACTATAACCCGTCTCTCTCTCTCTCTCTCCGTCCCCTCTATAACCCGTCTCTCTCTCTCTCCGTCCCCACTGTAACCCGTCTCTCTCTCTCCGTCCCCTCTGTAACCCGTCTCTCTCTCTCTCCGTCCCCTCTGTAACCCGTCTCTCTCTCTCTCCGTCCCCTCTGTAACCCGTCTCTCTCTCTCCGTCCCCTCTGTAACCCGTCTCTCTCTCTCCGTCCCCTCTGTAACCCGTCTCTCTCTCTCCGTCCCCTCTGTAACCCGTCTCTCTCTCTCTCCGTCCCCTCTGTAACCCGTCTCTCTCTCTCCGTCCCCACTGTAACCCGTCTCTCTCTCTCTCCGTCCCCACTGTAACCCGTCTCTCTCTCTCCGTCCCCACTGTAACCCGTCTCTCTCTCTCCGTCCCCTCTGTAACCCGTCTCTCTCTCTCTCCGTCCCCTCTGTAACCCGTCTCTCTCTCTCCGTCCCCTCTGTAACCCGTCTCTCTCTCTCCGTCCCCTCTGTAACCCGTCTCTCTCCGTCCCCTCTGTAACCCGTCTCTCTCTCTCCGTCCCCTCTGTAACCCGTCTCTCTCTCTCCGTCCCCTCTGTAACCCGTCTCTCTCTCTCCGTCCCCTCTGTAACCCGTCTCTCTCTCCGTCCCCTCTGTAACCCGTCTCTCTCTCTCTCCGTCCCCTCTGTAACCCGTCTCTCTCTCTCTCCGTCCCCTCTGTAACCCGTCTCTCTCTCTCTCCATCCCCAGGCGCCGGCGCCAGCCCCAACCATCAGATCCACACTGGGAGTAAACGTAAGAAGCTGGCCAACGTCGACAGCGTCTTCAACAAGTTTGGAGAGGAGGAGGCAGACGAAGCGCCTCGTAAACGTAAGCTGGTTCCGCTGGACTACGGTGAGGACGATAAGAGTTTGGGTCTGGACGGGGCAGAGGTACCTGGAGGGAAAGGAGGACAAAACACAGAGGAGAAACGAAAACACATCAGGAGTCTGATTGAGAAGATTCCTACGGCCAGACCGGATCTGTTCAACTACCCTCTGGACTGGACTGCTGTGGACTCGGTAAGGAGGATTTTTTTACATTTATTTAACCTTTATTTAACGAGGCAAGTCAGTTAAGAACAAATTCTTATTATCAATGACGGCCTACCGGGGAACAGTGGGGTTAACTGTCTTGTTCAGGGGGCAGAACGACAGATTTGTACCTTGTCAGCTCGGCGATTTGAACTCGCAACCTTTTGGTTACTAGTCCAACGCTCTAACCACTAGGCTACCTGCTGGTTACTAGTCCAACGCTCTAACCACTAGGCTACCCTGATGATGATGATGATGATGAGGCAGGTCGGCACCCCCAGAGCTCTGGTGTGGGTCAGTTGGTAATAACGTGACGATAGGCAACGCTAAGGAGTGGTTCAAATATCCTGCAGGCTTCACACACACACTAACAAGCCCCATGGGTTCTGGTCCTCTGTAGATAACGTCATCTACTCCTTGACACCATTTGGTCAACTGTGGAATTGTGGAAGAACTAGTAAATTCTCTGTAAATCACTGCATGTCTGAAACCTCCTTGTTCTTCCCGTCTCAGACTCTGATGGAGCGGCGCATCAGGCCCTGGATCAACAAGAAGATTATCGAATACATCGGAGAGGAGGAAGCTACTCTAGTTGATTTCGTCTGCTCTAAGGTTAGTTAAGAAACTGATTGAGTGGGAGAGAGAATGATTGTTTGAGGAAACATGACATTGGTTTCCTTTACCTTGTAAGAAGTTTATAGACAAGGTATAACCCAATGCGTTCGTTTAGTTTTACCTGGTCACTGTTTTCCAAACACTTAAGTTTTTAGCATTTATGGCATAAATCCAATGTACCTATACCACTGAGTGTGCAAAACATTAGGAACACCTGACGTCGGAGCATGGACTCCACAACGTGTCGAAAGTGTTCCTCAGAAATGCTGGCCCATGTTGACTGGATGTTCTTTGGGTGGTTGATCATTCTTGATACACACGGGGACACTGTTGAGCGTGAAAAACCCAGCAGCGTTGCAGGTCTTGTCACAAACCGGTGCGCCTGGCACCTACTACCATACCTCGTTCAAAGTCACAAATATTTTGTCGTTCCCATTCACCCTCTGAATGGCACACATACACAATCCATGTCTCAATTGTCTCAAGGTTTAAAAATCCTTCTTTAACCCGTCTCCTCCCCTTCATCTACACTGATTGAAGTGGATTTAACAGGTGACATCAATAAGGGATCATAGCTTTCACCTGGATTCACCTGGTCAGTCTGTCATGGAAAGAGCAGGTGTTCCTAATGTTTTGTACACTCAGTGTATGTTTGTCAATGGTACCAATATGTCATTGTGGGGGGTGATCTAGTCCTTTACCTTAAAGCTATAATACATTGTAAGACTGGGACTCCTCCTCCTTTACCTTAAAGCTATAATACATTGTAAGACTGGGACTCCTCCTTTACCTTAAAGCTATAATACATTGTAAGACTGGGACTCCTCCTTTACCTTAAAGCTATAATACATTGTAAGACTGGGACTACTCCTTTACCTTAAAGCTATAATACATTGTAAGACTGGGACTACTCCTTTACCTTAAAGCTATAATACATTGTAAGACTGGGACTCCTCCTTTACCTTAAAGCTATAATACATTGTAAGACTGGGACTCCTCCTCCTTTACCTTAAAGCTATAATACATTGTAAGACTGGGACTACTCCTTTACCTTAAAGCTATAATACATTGTAAGACTGGGACTACTCCTCCTTTACCTTAAAGCTATAATACATTGTAAGACTGGGACTACTCCTTTACCTTAAAGCTATAATACATTGTAAGACTGGGACTACTCCTTTACCTTAAAGCTATAATACATTGTAAGACTGGGACTCCTCCTTTACCTTAAAGCTATAATACATTGTAAGACTGGGACTACTCCTTTACCTTAAAGCTATAATACATTGTAAGACTGGGACTACTCCTTTACCTTAAAGCTATAATACATTGTAAGACTGGGACTCCTCCTTTACCTTAAAGCTATAATACATTGTAAGACTGGGACTCCTCCTCCTTTACCTTAAAGCTATAATACATTGTAAGACTGGGACTACTCCTTTACCTTAAAGCTATAATACATTGTAAGACTGGGACTACTCCTCCTTTACCTTAAAGCTATAATACATTGTAAGACTGGGACTACTCCTTTACCTTAAAGCTATAATACATTGTAAGACTGGGACTACTCCTTTACCTTAAAGCTATAATACATTGTAAGACTGGGACTCCTCCTTTACCTTAAAGCTATAATACATTGTAAGACTGGGACTCCTCCTTTACCTTAAAGCTATAATACATTGTAAGACTGGGACTCCTCCTTTACCTTAAAGGTAGTATTCTATTCTTCACATTGGCCACGGAGGTAGCGACGGGGACACGGAGGTAGCGACGGGGCCACGGAGGTAGCGACGGGGACACGGAGGTAGCGACGGGGACACGGAGGTAGCGACGGGGACACGGAGGTAGCGACGGGGCCACGGAGGTAGCGACGGGGACACGGAGGTAGCGACGGGGACACGGAGGTAGCGACGGGGACACGGAGGTAGCGACGGGGACACGGAGGTAGCGACGGGGACACGGAGGTAGCGACGGGGACACGGAGGTAGCGACGGGGACACGGTAGTAGGTAGCGACGGGGACACGGTAGTAGGTAGCGACGGGGACACGGTAGTAGGTAGCGACGGGGACACGGTGGTAGGTAGCGACGGGGACACGGTGGTAGGTAGCGACGGGGACACGGAGGTAGGTAGCGACGGGGACACGGAGGTAGGTAGCGACGGGGACACGGAGGTAGGTAGCGACGGGGACACGGTGGTAGGTAGCGACGGGGACACGGTGGTAGGTAGCGACGGGGACACGGTGGTAGGTAGCGACGGGGACACGGTGGTAGGTAGCGACGGGGACACGGTGGTAGGTAGCGACGGGGACACGGTGGTAGGTAGCGACGGGGACACGGTGGTAGGTAGCGACGGGGACCCGGTGGTAGGTAGCGACGGGGACCCGGTGGTAGTTAGCGACGGGGACCCGGTCGGAGGTAGCGACGGGGACCCGGTCGGCGGTAGCGACGGGGACCCGGTCGGCGGTAGCGACGGGGACCCGGTCGGCGGTAGCGACGGGGACCCGGTCGGCGGTAGCGACGGGGACCCGGTCGGCGGTAGCGACGGGGACCCGGTCGGCGGTAGCGACGGGGGACCCGGTCGGCGGTAGCGACGGGGGACCCGGTCGGCGGTAGCGACGGGGGACCCGGTCGGCGGTAGCGACGGGGAACCCGGTCGGCGGTAGCGACGGGGAACCCGGTCGGCGGTAGCGACGGGGACCCGTTGTCTCTGGGTGCGAAGTATTTGCATTGCTTGCTGTTTGGGGTTTTAGGCTGGGTTTCTGTACAGCACTTTGAGATATCAGCTGATGTAAGAAGGGCTTTATAAATACATTTGATTTGATTTGGTCTTCCGTGGTGTTTTTACCAGCTTGTTGTCTCCTCAGGTGATGTCTCACGGCACCCCGCAAGGGATCTTGGATGATGTTGCCATGGTGAGTTAAATAATAGATGGTGATTTTTAAACATGGGCATAGGAACAATCTTATAGGCTAATTAACCAGTTTACGGTTCATATGTTATTAAAATTGTAAACCTACATTTGAGTTAGTTATACATCTAAGTTTGTTTCTCGTCAACAGTGCAGTACTGTAGACATAACGGGTGTTAGAGACGACACCACTAACTGATTTATTGTTACCTGCAGGTTCTGGATGAGGAGGCAGAGGTGTTCATCGTTAAAATGTGGAGGCTGTTGATCTACGAAACGGAGGCCAAAAAGATTGGTCTGGGGAAATGAAGACTAGTACTACTATCTAGTACTACTATCTAGTACTACTATCTAGTACTACTACAGTACTACTACAGTACTACTGCTGTCAGGGCCAGTTTTTTCTCCGGCTCCCAAGTCTCTCTTTATTTCTCTTGACTGATCACACGGACACCTCTCACTCACTAGGGTGTTGAGACTATGAGCATGGGCCTATTACCAGTCCCCAACCCCCTCCTCTATCCCCCACAACCCCCTTCTATGCCCAAACCCCCCTCTACCGCTCCCCCCAAAATATCTCTTTTAAATAAGTATAAACTTCCCAGAGTCAATATGTGTTAGAAGCACCTTTTGGCGACGATATACAGCTTTGTCTTTCTGGGTAAGTCTCTTAAGAGCTTTTCACACCTCGATTGTACAATATTTTGTCATTATTCTTTTTAAAAAATCTTCAAGCTCTGTCAAGTTGATTGTTGATCATTGCTAGACACCTGTTTTTCAATTCTTGCCATAGATTTTCAAGACAATTTAAGTCAAAACTGTAACTAGGCCACTCAGGAACATTCAATGTCTTCTTGGTAAGCAACTCCAGTGTATATTTGGCCTTGTGTTTTAGGTTATTGTCCTGCTGAAAGGTGAATTTGTCTTCCCCAGTGTCTGTTGGAAAGCAGACTGAACCAGGTTTTCCTCTAGGATTTTGCCTGTGCTTAGCTCTATTCCGTTTATTTTTTATCCTAAAAAAAACTCCCACATTGACTACCACTCTTCATATTTTCAAGCATGGTGGTGCCTGCATCATGTTATGGGTATGCTTGTCATTGGCAAGGCTGTGTTGGATTTTCCTCAAACATAACGCTTTGTAGTCAGGACAAAAAGTACATTTCTTCGCCACATTTTTGCAGTCTTACTTAAGTGCCTTGTTGCAAACAGGATGCGTTTTAAGGAATATTTTTATTCTGTACAGGCTTCCTTCTTTTCACTCTTGTCATTTAGGTTAGTGTTGTGGAATAACTACAATGTTGTTGATCCATCCTCAGTTTTCTCCTATCACAGCCGTTAAACTCTGTAACTGTTTTAAAGTCTCCATTGGCCTCATGGTGAAATCCCAGAGCGGTTTCCTTCCTCTTCAGCAACTGAGTTAGGAAGGACGACTGTATCTTTGTAGTGACTTGGTGTACAGTCATCCACAATCTAATTAATATTTTCACCATGCTCAAAGGGATTTTCAATGTCTGCTGTTTTTATTTTTTACACATCTACCCATCGGTTGAAAAACCTCCCTGGTCTTTGTGGTTGAATCTTTGCTTGAAATTCACAAGTCGATTGAGGGACCTTACATATGTGTGGGGTATAGAGTTGAGGTAGTTATTCAAAAATCATGTAAACAATTTTATTGAACACGGAATTAGTCCATGCAACTTATTATGCGTTTTTTTTAACTTATTTCGGCTTGCCATAACAAAGTGGTTGAAGACATTGATTCAAGACAACTTTAAATTCATGAATAAAAAAAAAAAACTATTTTTACAAAATCCACTTTGACATTATGGGATATTGTATGTAGATCAATGGCAAAAAAATCTCAATTGAATCCATTTTAAATTAAGGCTGTAAACATAACAAATTGTGGGGAAAATCAAGGTGTGTGAATACTTTCTGAAGGCTCTGTATCGGTCTCCTTGGTACTGTCTGGTGGAGGATTTGCTCCACCGTGGAATCTAATGATAAAATGAAAGAAGCTTTTCTTTTTTTTTCTTCTTCTTTTTTTAAATGAAGTGTGCAATTTATCTTAAAATTTGAACATGTGGAAATGTGATGTCAGAACTGGATGCAATTATTTCGTTTTCTGTTTTCCGCTAAGGATAGTAGGAGTGAGAGGATATTTTGGGGGGAGAGTGTAGTTTCAGGAGTGAGTGAGAGAGAGAGAGAGAAAATATGTTTATTTATTCCAAGAAAAGATGAACCACCATTTGGCTTTATAACAATCAGCTGAAATGTTTTTATATTTGTAAATAATCTTTTTTTTTTTTTTTTGCATGTAAAAATCAGTGAACAGTCGGTGAAGAAAAGGAATCAGAATGTGTGTTTACACGACCAGTCAAAAGTTTGGACACATCTACTCATTCCAGGGTTTGTCTTTATTTGAGAGAACGACTGTTGGAAAAGCATTCCAGGTGAAGCAGGTTGAGAGAATGCCAAGTGTGTGCCAAGCTTTCATCAAGGCAAAGGGTGGCTACTTTTGAAGATTCTCAAATATAAAAATATATTTTGATTTAACACTTTTGGTTACTACATGATTTCATGTATTATTTCATAGTTTTGATGTCTTCAAAAACTTTTGACTGGTACTGTAGGTTGCGTGGGCGGTGTTAAGAGGCACGATCAGCAGAGCCAATATGATTTAACGCTGTCACTCAGGTCCCAACTGGAGGGATCCCTGGCAGTCAGTGATGAGGAAGTCACATGACCTCAGAAACTGAGGAAGAGAGTACAAAGGGAAGATCTCAATTCCATACTCTTCGCGTCCCCTCTCCACCTCTCCTTCTCAAAAACCATTGGAGGAGAAGGTCAGAGGGGAAGAACCTCTGGCTTTCTCATCCAATGGGTTTTGAGAAGGAGACGAGGAGAGGGGACGCGAGGAGTATGGAATTGAGATCTTCCCAAATAATTCAATATTCTCCTAGGACACATTAGCAGTAAGCAAATAGGCCCTACCACTCATAACCACTAGAGGACATACTAAACCTGAGACTGGTGTACTACCACTCATCACCACTAGAGTCATACTAAACCTGAGACTGGTGGTACTACCACTCATAACCACTAGAGGTCACTACCACTCATAACCACTAGAGGTCATACTAAACCTGAGACTGGTGGTACTACCACTCATAACCACTAGAGGTCATACTAAACCTGAGACTGGTGTACTGCCACTCATAACCACTAGAGGACATACTAAACTTGAGACTGGTCTATTACCACTCATAACCAATATAGGTCAGGCTAAACCTGAGACTGGTGTACTACCACTCATAACCACTAGAGGACAAACTAAACTTGAGACTGGTCTATTACCACTCATAACCACTAGAGGTCAGGCTAAACCTGAGACTGGTGTACTACCACTCATAACCACTAGAGGTCATACTAAACCTGAGACTGGTGGTACTACCACTCATAACCACTAGAGGACATACTAAACTTGAGACTGGTCTATTACCACTCATAACCACTAGAGGTCAGGCTAAACCTGAGACTGGTGTACTACCACTCATAACCACTAGAGGTCATACTAAACCTGAGACTGGTGTACTACCACTCATAACCACTAGAGGTCAGGCTAAACCTGAGACGTTATGATCACCCACCTCAATGTGACTTGGAGATGGGGTTTTAGAATGTGATGACACCTGTATTTTCCACTCAAATCATTTGTTCAGGAACCAGTGATGAAGTCGCCCACTCTTTCTCCCGATGCTTCAATGGAAGTGTAAGTTAAACCCTCCATTAGATGACTGGTTGTAATCTCTCCTCAGGGTCCCCAGACATCTCTACTATAACAACACTAGTCTAGTTAAACCCTCCATTAGTTAACTGGTTGTAATCTCTCCTCAGGGTCCCCAGACATCTCTACTATAACAACACTAGTCTAGTTAAACCCTCCATTAGTTAACTGGTTGTAATCTCTCCTCAGGGACCCCAGACATCTCTACTATAACAACACTAGTCTAGTTAAACCCTCCATTAGTTAACTGGTTGTAATCTCTCCTCAGGGTCCCCAGACATCTCTACTATAACAACACTAGTCTAGTTAAACCCTCCATTAGATGACTGGTTGTAATCTCTCCTCAGGGACCCCAGACATCTCTACTATAACAACACTAGTCTAGTTAAACCCTCCATTAGTTAACTGGTTGTAATCTCTCCTCAGGGTCCCCAGACATCTCTACTATAACAACACTAGTCTAGTTAAACCCTCCATTAGTTAACTGGTTGTAATCTCTCCTCAGGGTCCCCAGACATCTCTACTATAACAACACTAGTCTAGTTAAACCCTCCATTAGTTAACTGGTTGTAATCTCTCCTCAGGGTCCCCAGACATCTCTACTATAACAACACTAGTCTAGTTAAACCCTCCATTAGTTAACTGGTTGTAATCTCTCCTCAGGGTCCCCAGACATCTCTACTATAACAACACTAGTCTAGTTAAACCCTCCATTAGACATAACACTAATCCGTAAGGTTGATGGAGATCCTAAATGTGAAGTTTTAAAGTATTCCCCTGCATCCCAAATGGCACCAAATTCCCTTTATAGTGGACCAGGACCTATAGGGAATATAGTGCCCTATTTTGGACCAGGGAATATAGTGCCATTTATCATACAGATCATGATCAGTAAGGGGAAGCGTTGAAATATTTGTTGTGTTTTCTTAATCAGTGGAAAGCTCACATCTCTCTCACTCGTGCTCTCTCTCTCTCTCTCTCTCTCTCTCTCTCTGTCTCTCTCTCTCTCTCTCTCTCTATCTCTCTATCTCTCTCTCTCTCTCTCTCTCTCTCTCTCTCTCTCTCTCTCTCTCTCTCTATATATATATATATATATATATATATATTATATAGACCACCAATGAGTTCCAGAGTCCTGGTAGTCTGGTCCAGGCTCTCCCTTTTACAATCACCTGGTCTACAACAGCAACACAAACCTGGACTGGTACCGCTGGACCGCTGTAGAGGGGTTTAGACTGCTGTTCACACCAGTAGGAGCAGGGATTGTGGATCCAGTCAGTGTAGATGGGTTCAGGGTCAATAGACCAGAGGGTGATCCTGGAGTCAGATGGAGTGGGTCTGGAACAATCTGCTTTCAGCTCTGTCTGGTACTGTGCTGCCAGAACCCACAGTATGACAGATGAGACAGGGTTCTGTACAAAAACCCACCAACACAACCAAACATTAAGACACCAAGAGACAGAATGTCCCAGCACCACACCCTCATTAAGACTCATTAAGACACCAAGAGACAGAATGCCCCAGCTCCACACCCTCATTAAGACACCAAGAGACAGAATGTCCCAGCTCCACACCATCATTAAGACACCAAGAGACAGAATGTCCCAGTTCCACACCATCATTAAGACACCAAGAGACAGAATGTCCCAGCTCCACACCCTCATTAAGACACCAAGAGACAGAATGTCCCAGCTCCACACCCTCATTAAGACACCAAGAGACAGAATGTCCCAGCTCCACACCATCATTAAGACACCAAGAGACAGAATGTCCCAGCTCCACACCCTCATTAAGACACCAAGAGACAGAATGCCCCAGCTCCACACCCTCATTAAGACACCAAGAGACAGAATGTCCCAGCTCCACACCATCATTAAGACACCAAGAGACAGAATGTCCCAGTTCCACACCATCATTAAGACACCAAGAGACAGAATGTCCCAGCTCCACACCCTCATTAAGACACCAAGAGACAGAATGTCCCAGCTCCACACCCTCATTAAGACACCAAGAGACAGAATGTCCCAGCTCCACACCATCATTAAGACACCAAGAGACAGAATGTCCCAGCTCCACACCATCATTAAGACTCATTAAGACACCAAGAGACAGAATGTCCCAGCTCCACACCCTCATTAAGACACCAAGAGACAGAATGTCCCAGCACCACACCCTCATTAAGACTCATTAAGACACCAAGAGACAGAATGTCCCAGCTCCACACCCTCATTAAGACACCAAGAGACAGAATGTCCCAGCTCCACACCCTCATTAAGACACCAAGAGACAGAATGTCCCAGCACCACACCCTCATTAAGACTCATTAAAACACCAAGAGACAGAATGTCCCAGCACCACACCCTCATTAAGACACCAAGAGGCAGAATGTCCCAGCACCACACCCTCATTAAGACTCATTAAGACACCAAGAGACAGAATGTCCCAGCTCCACACCCTCATTAAGACACCAAGAGACAGAATGTCCCAGCACCACACCCTCATTAAGACACCAAGAGACAGAATGTCCCAGCACCACACCATCATTAAGACTCATTAAGACACCAAGAGACAGAATGTCCCAGCTCCACACCCTCATTAAGACTCATTAAGACACCAAGAGACAGAATGTCCCAGCACCACACCATCATTAAGACTCATTAAGACACCAAGAGACAGAATGTCCCAGCTCCACACCCTCATTAAGACTCATTAAGACACCAAGAGACAGAATGTCCCAGCACCACACCCTCATTAAGACACCAAGAGACAGAATGTCCCAGCTCCACACCCTCATTAAGACACCAAGAGACAGAATGTCCCAGCTCCACACCCTCATTAAGACACCAAGAGACAGAATGTCCCAGCACCACACCCTCATTAAGACTCATTAAGACACCAAGAGACAGAATGTCCCAGCTCCACACCCTCATTAAGACTCATTAAGACACCAAGAGACAGAATTCCCAGCTCCACACCCTCATTAAGACTCATTAAGACACCAAGAGACAGAATGTCCCAGCACCACACCCTCATTAAGACTCATTAAGACACCAAGAGACAGAATGTCCCAGCTCCACACCCTCATTAAGACACCAAGAGACAGAATGTCCCAGCTCCACACCCTCATTAAGACACCAAGAGACAGAATGTCCCAGCTCCACACCCTGTCAATGGCCTTCTGGGCCATGATGAAACAGCATGTTTAGATGTGTTGGTGTTATTGACTAGTCTCAGTACCAGTCTCTGTAGCTGACGTTCCTCTCCTTACCGCTCCTTGTCTTCACCAAATACAATGACATGGAGTACAGGGAGTGGATTAGCTAAAGAGACTGGGACCCAGGCTAAATGCAGACTGGGACCCAGGCTAAATGCAGACTGGGACCCAGGCTAAATGCAGACTGGGACCCAGGCTAAATGCAGACTGGGACCCAGGCTAAATGCAGACTGGGACCCAGGCTAAATGCAGACTGGGACCCAGGCTAAATGCAGACTGGGACCCAGGCTAAATCAAGACTGGGACCCAGGCTAAATCAAGACTGGTACCCAGGCTAAATGCAGACTGGTACCCAGGCTAAATCAAGACTGGCACCCAGGCTAAATGCAGACTGGCACCCAGGCTAAATCCAGACTGGTACCCAGGCTAAATGCAGACTGGCACCCAGGCTAAATCCAGACTGGTACCCAGGCTAAATGCAGACTGGGACCCAGGCTAAATCCAGACTGGTACCCAGGCTAAATCCAGACTGGTACCCAGGCTAAATCAAGACTGGTACCCAGGCTAAATCAAGACTGGGACCCAGGCTAAATCCAGACTGGGACCCAGGCTAAATCCAGACTGGGACCCAGGCTAAATCCAGACTGGTACCCAGGCTAAATCCAGACTGGTACCCAGGCTAAATCCAGACTGGGACCCAGGCTAAATCAAGACTGGTACCCAGGCTAAATCCAGACTGGTACCCAGGCTAAATCCAGACTGGTACCCAGGCTAAATCCAGACTGGGACCCAGGCTAAATCCAGACTGGTACCCAGGCTAAATCCAGACTGGTACCCAGGCTAAATCCAGACTGGGACCCAGGCTAAATCAAGACTGGTACCCAGGCTAAATCAAGACTGGTACCCAGGCTAAATCCAGACTGGGACCCAGGCTAAATCAAGACTGGGACCCAGGCTAAATCCAGACTGGCACCCAGGCTAAATCCAGACTGGCACCCAGGCTAAATCCAGACTGGTACCCAGGCTAAATCAAGACTGGTACCCAGGCTAAATCAAGACTGGTACCCAGGCTAAATCCAGACTGGTACCCAGGCTAAATCCAGACTGGTACCCAGGCTAAATCAAGACTGGTACCCAGGCTAAATCCAGACTGGTACCCAGGCTAAATCCAGACTGGTACCCAGGCTAAATCCAGACTGGTACCCAGGCTAAATCCAGACTGGGACCCAGGCTAAATCCAGACTGGGACCCAGGCTAAATCCAGACTGGGACCCAGGCTAAATCCAGACTGGTACCCAGGCTAAATCCAGACTGGTACCCAGGCTAAATGCAGACTGGTACCCAGGCTAAATCCAGACTGGGACCCAGGCTAAATCCAGACTGGGACCCAGGCTAAATGCAGACTGGGACCCAGGCTAAATGCAGACTGGGACCCAGGCTAAATGCAGACTGGGACCCAGGCTAAATCCAGACTGGGACCCAGGCTAAATCCAGACTGGGACCCAGGCTAAATGCAGACTGGGACCCAGGCTAAATGCAGACTGGGACCCAGGCTAAATGCAGACTGGGACCCAGGCTAAATGCAGACTGGGACCCAGGCTAAATCCAGACTGGGACCCAGGCTAAATGCAGACTGGGACCCAGGTTAGCTATTTAGTCAGTGATTATAGGTACTGTCTTCTTCTACAAGTTCCATTGCTGTTGCAGTCATCAGAGATGGAGCTATAGGAGTCTCAGAAACCTCGTTCTTCCACAACGCTACATGGAAAAGTAGAATGAACAACAAAACACTGTACAAGAGAGACTACACTACTTGTCATTTCTTTACAACAGATTGAACAAACAGCTGTGTATGTGACGGTGACATGTGACTCAGAAAGCTCTCTGGGCCGTGTTATGCCAGTTCACATAGGAACGGGACATCACCTGTGACTATTGTGTTGGAGGAGAGGAGAGGAGAGGAGAGGGGAGGGGAGGGGAGGGGAGAGGAGAGGAGAGGAGAGGAGAGGAGAGGAAATTGCAAAGCTGCAGGTGTGTGTTGCACACTGTGGGTTGGGTGAGGTTGTGGTGAGATGGAAGGCTGTTTCTCAGCATCCTGCCTGTGCTTCAGAGCGTTCTCTCCGTCACCACATCCTCTCCTTGGCTGTCTCTCTCTCTCTCTCTCTCCACCCCTGCAGAGCTGCAAGGCTCCAGGGCTCAGTTTCACAACAACCACTAACACACACCACCCACCCTCTTCTATGCGATGGGAGCGTCAATTTCCTGTTATAAGGTAGAAATACATCTATGTGATAATCACCACACTGTTGCTGCCCCAGACCATAAATGTATTTTGCAAAAAGGACAATTTCTAACTTATATATACAGCCATTCAACTTGCAGACATCAACTTAAAGTGTTGAACTGCTGTGAATGTAGCCTGAAACTTCCTTTTGACTCAGAGTGGGAAATATGATCTGAGCCAGATAAACCATATCTGGGTCAGACATAACTTTTCCACTTGAGTGTATAGGCCATGACACCCATGATGCACTGCAGCGCTGCAGAGCATCATGGAAACGTCCTCTCTGTGTGGGCAGGAAGTGGTGAGTTTCTCAGAAACAGGTGTGATACAGACACACAACAGAATGAAAATAACTGAAAAAAACATCCTCCCTTCATGGAAAGGATGAAGCTACAGTTGAAATCAAAACTGTGTAGAGAGTTTCTGCTCCAATGAGCTTTGAGTAAATCAAGCCCCTTGTGATGGATTCAATTATATAAATGTGTTAATTTGACAGTGTCTATTATTGTCAGATTAATATCATACAGATTTCAAGACTGGCCAATCACGCATTCCACATTGTAAACAAACAAATGTGGGCCACCGCTGCTTAATTAAATGATATAAACTTGTTAATTTGACAGTCTATTATTGTCAGATTAAATGATATGAATTTGTTAATTTGACAGTCTATTATTGTCAGATTAAATGATATGAACTTGTTAATTTGACAGTCTATTATTGTCAGATTAAATGATATAAACGTGTTAATTTGACAGTCTATTATTGTCAGATTAAATTATATAAACTTGTTAATTTGACAGTCTATTATTGTCAGATTAAATGATATAAACTTGTTAATTTGACAGTATATTGTCAGATTAAATGATATAAACGTGTTAATTTGACAGTCTATTATTGTCAGATTGCTCATTACCAAGTCCTTTCCGTAATTGACATTATGAGTTTGGTTTCAACATCACTAACTTCTCTTAGCTGGAAATAAGTATCAGAGTCACAATCTGTCATTTACAACATTATTACTGAGTAAAAAGTGAGTATATAGTAACAGCTTATGTTTTCCAGCTGGTTGATATGCTAAAACTACACACAGGCATACTAAGGGACAGATCAACACTTAGAAATGTCCTTGTTTTTGAAAGAAAAGCAAATTTCTGTCCATTAAAATAACATCAAATTGATCAGAAATACAGTGTAGACATTGAACGGAACACAGGAGTGATGGTTGCTGATAATAGGCCTCTGTACGCCTATGTAGATATTCCATTAAAAATCAGCCGTTTCCAGCTACAATAGTTGTTTACAACATTAACAATGTCTACACTGTATTTCTGATCAATTTGATGTTATTTTAATGGACACATTTTTTTGCTTTTCTTTCAAAAACCAGGACATTTCTAAGTGACCCCAAACTGTTGAACGGTAGAGTGTATATTAAAATGGTAATACCATAACAGTAGACATTTAAGCCTTTGTATTCAATGCCCTGATACATTTAATGCTCACATCTCTGACGGCTGAACCGTGAGGGAGACAATGATTGTTTTAGGGAAGTATTTCCCCCCAAAATACAGGCTATACAGTTTATTATATACTACACATAGTAACACAATTAATAGTATTTATGTCATTTGTTATAGGCTGTTTTTAAGGACATGTAAATGTGGCTCATTTGGCCAATATCCCTCGTTTATTGATAGTGCTGTCTGCGCCAGGTTGGATCTGAATGGATGTCCAGCTTCTCAAATGTCCGTTAGATTACGATCTTCCCTGTCATGTTGTCCGGCACCAAATTTCACTGATGGAAACTCTGAAATGGTATATTGTTTTTATGAAGATTTTTGAATATTCTCATGAAAATATGTCGACCAATTAGATGCAAACCTAGAAGCTACAGACACCATAAAACCTCAAACACGTCATGGATCACCAGCAGCCCCAAACATCTAGTCTAGTGTCTGATTATGCTGCACATCATGGTTACCCAGCAGCCCCAAACATCTACAGAATAAGCTACCAGCCAAACAAGCTGGTCAGAATTGTACTTCCCTCATACACATCTGGAGGTTGAGCATTTTCTTTGTCTCTATTTATGTAATTGTAAATGTATTTATGTACAAAAAATAGAGACCACAATGGAAATAAGTCCCAGACTTTATTGTGCAATCCCAGTCACTTAAAAAATAATGTGTATATATGTATTTTATTTACATACAATTCAAATCAATCAATCCAAACTGTGCTGTGGCCAATTGATGAATGAAAAGAGACATTGTTACAAAACACCAGAAAGTTTAATGACACTAGGAGATTGTCAAGCCAAGCCTCCGATACTGGGTAAGTCTACAAGGTAGGGAGGGATGCATTTCCTGTTTGTTCAAAACACAAACCATGATATCGAAGTGCCAGAAGTTCTTTATTGGTTGTTAAACCTGTTGGTGTAAAATTTGTTGCATATATTTTATATAAATATGGCATCAAAATGTTGAAAATCTGATTTCCCCCTAGCTGATCATGCTCTGCCTCCATCTTTGATCGTATTGTGATGAAACAGGCAGGAAGAGTGAGCTCGTCTGTGGTGGTCGGTGAACCCTCAACCTTCTGGCCCAAAGCCCTGCGTGGCATCAACTGTGGCAGAAAAGCATGCTGAAGTGGCGAAGTCGATATCCACGTTTATAAAAACAGGGTCGCAACAGTTATAGTTATTTGTTGTCGTAAACATTATATTGAGTTAATTCTACGAGGGGGAGGGTCGTGAAAATATTTTTATCTGTGGAGAGGTACATTTCAATCTGTCCCTAATTATATACAGTTTATTATTCACAAATTAACATAAATTGGAAAGCAGAATGTATTCATACGTACTATACTGTAATTACTGGAAATACAAACAGACATTGGTTTTGTAAGTTAATGGAAAGATTGTTTTGGCTGAATTTATTCAAATATACATTTAAATTGCAAGTTCATGTTCATAGGAGATTCTTAAAAAGCACATCTTCACATAGACAGGGTAATAAAGAGATAATGGACACAATAAGCACAATGGACAATACAATTACATGCAGGGGCAAACTGGGACCAGAAACCGGCCCAGGCATTTCTAACACACAAATCAAATCAAATGTATTTATATTGCCCTTCTTACATCAGCTGATATCTCAAAGTGCTGTACAGAAACCCAGCCTAAAACCCCAAACAGCAAGCAATGCAGGTGTAGAAGCACGGTGGCTAGGAAAAACTCCCTAGAAAGGCCAGAACCTAGGAAGAAACCTAGAGAGGAACCAGGCTATGAGGGGTGGCCAGTCCTCTTCTGGCTGTGCCGGGAGGACTGCCCATGTTTTTCCTTAAAGCCCTCTTTACTAGCCAAATTATTATTATTTTTGTCACGGTTGTCATCGGTAATAGAGGACCAAAACGCAGCAGGTATGTGTATGCTCATCTTGCTTTTTAATAAATACAAAATGAACACCAAAATAACAAAGAACGAACGATCAACAAAAACAGTCTGGTAAGGCAGAAGGCTAAACACAGAACAATCTCCCACAAAATACAAGACAAACACACCCATCTAATATAGGACTTCCAATCAAAGGCAACACCAAACAGCTGCCTTCAATTGGAAGTCCAACCCCAATTAACTCAACATAGAACCATACTCACTAGACTCACATAGAAATACATAAACATAGACCATCAACCAAAAACCCATTTTAACAAACACACCACCCTGAACCACATAAAACAAATACCCCCTGCCACGTCCTGACCAAACTACAATAACAATTAACCCTTATACTGGCCAGGACGTGACAATTTTGCTAAAAAAAAAGCCAATTTAGACAGGCCCACTGGGCTAAAGATGAATCAGTCCATCTGGCATTTGCCAGAATTGCCCATTTGCCAGTCCGTCCTTGATCACATGGAAGAATCAACACCCATGCAGGACATCCTCCTTCGGCCACTTGTATTCCGTTAAATCTGTTTCTCTGAGGAGCCCTGCATGTGAAACACAGACACAGAGATACAGGATAAAGACAGTATGGTGTCTGTATGGGAAACACAGAGATACAGGATAAAGACAATATGGTGTCTGTATGGGAAACACAGAGATACAGGATAAAGACAGTATGGTGTCTGTATGGGGAAACACAGAGATACAGGATAAAGACAGTATGGTGTCTGTATGGGAAACACAAAGATACAGGATAAAGACAGTATGGTGTCTGTATGGGGGAACACAGAGATACAGGATAAAGACAGTATGGTGTCTGTATGGGGGAACACAGAGATACAGGATAAAGACAGTATGGTGTCTGTATGGGGAAACACAGAGATACAGGATAAAGACAGTATGGTGTCTGTATGGGAGACACAGAGATACAGGATAAAGACAGTATGGTGTCTGTATGGGAAACACAGAGATACAGGATAAAGACAGTATGGTGTCTGTATGGGAAACACAGAGATACAGGATAAAGACAGTATGGTGTCTGTATGGGGAAACACAGAGATACAGGATAAAGACAGTATGGTGTCTGTATGGGAAACACAGAGATACAGGATAAAGACAGTATGGTGTCTGTATGGGGAAACACAGAGATACAGGATAAAGACAGTATGGTGTCTGTATGGGAAACACAGAGATACAGGATAAAGACAGTATGGTGTCTGTATGGGGAAACACAGAGATACAGGATAAAGACAGTATGGTGTCTGTATGGGGAAACACAGAGATACAGGATAAAGACAGTATGGTGTCTGTATGGGGAAACACAGAGATACAGGATAAAGACAGTATGGTGTCTGTATGGGGAAACACAGAGATACAGGATAAAGACAGTATGGTGTCTGTATGGGGAAACACAGAGATACAGGATAAAGACAGTATGGTGTCTGTATGGGGAAACACAGAGATACAGGATAAAGACAGTATGGTGTCTGTATGGGGAAACACAGAGATACAGGATAAAGACAGTATGGTGTCTGTATGGGGAAACACAGAGATACAGGATAAAGACAGTATGGTGTCGGTATGGGAAACACAGAGATACAGGATAAAGACAGTATGGTGTCTGTATGGGGAAACACAGAGATACAGGATAAAGACAGTATGGTGTCTGTATGGGAAACACAGAGATACAGGATAAAGACAGTATGGTGTCTGTATGGGGAAACACAGAGATACAGGATAAAGACAGTATGGTGTCTGTATGGGGAAACACAGAGATACAGGATAAAGACAGTATGGTGTCTGTATGGGAAACACAGAGATACAGGATAAAGACAGTATGGTGTCTGTATGGGGAAACACAGAGATACAGGATAAAGACAGTATGGTGTCTGTATGGGAAACACAGAGATACAGGATAAAGACAGTATGGTGTCTGTATGGGGAAACACAGAGATACAGGATAAAGACAGTATGGTGTCTGTATGGGAAACACAGAGATACAGGATAAAGACAGTATGGTGTCTGTATGGGAAACACAGAGATACAGGATAAAGACAGTATGGTGTCTGTATGGGGAAACACAGAGATACAGGATAAAGACAGTATGGTGTCTGTATGGGGAAACACAGAGATACAGGATAAAGACAGTATGGTGTCTGTATGGGAAACACAGAGATACAGGATAAAGACAGTATGGTGTCTGTATGGGAAACACAGAGATACAGGATAAAGACAGTATGGTGTCTGTATGGGGAAACACAGAGATACAGGATAAAGACAGTATGGTGTCTGTATGGGAAACACAGAGATACAGGATAAAGACAGTATGGTGTCTGTATGGGGAAACACAGAGATACAGGATAAAGACAGTATGGTGTCTGTATGGGGAAACACAGAGATACAGGAAAAAGACAGTACGGTGCCCACAGAAATAGAATCAAGGTTTTATTTATATGATGGTGCCAGATTAGAACCTTTATTAGCCCATAGCTAGCCTGACCCCAGATCTGTTTGTGCTGTCCTGCGTATCCTGCCTGCCTGTCCTGTGATATCCCACTGGGCACAAACTGATTGAATCAACGTTGTTTCAACGCAATTTGTCAACGTTTTGTGATGTGGAATCTACGTGGAACATACATTGTTTGGGGATGGGGGGTGAAATTTAAATCACAGGATTGTGTCATTATGGTAAACTAATTTCAACATAAACAGAATATATTGAATTTTGATAGTTTTAAAACAATATCAGATATTCAAGGTTATGGCCACTATCAGAAAGAAAAACATTAGGCAGGGCAGCACCTCCAACTGGAGAGTTAATCTGTCTTCCATCCAAGGTTTTAACATGGATCACTTGTACCATGTACTATAATGTAACTCTCAACTGCAATCCAGGTCATTTGGTTCTGCTATTAGACGAAACACAGTGATAACACATTAATCCGTTCTATAAATGATAAAATATCTGACACTGTATCCCCATTTTAACTTTGTTGTGCTTTTCAATAGTTGAAAGAGCAATGACAGACGTTTGGTTGACAACTAAACCAAAAATCAGACATTGTTTTTTCCATTTAAACTTGGTTGTGCTTTTAGATGGTTGAAATCATGGTGACAACACATTGGAAATTCAACTAACTTTGGGCTGTCTTTTTTGATTGGGTGAATATAAATTGTAATCTCATTGATCAACGTCTAAACCAAATATTTCCCAACTTATCCTCGTTGAAATGATATGGTGTGCCCAGTTTGGATCTGTTTGTGCGGTCACTGTCACCCTGACCGTAGGAGTTGGCAAGACAGTACAAAACTGATCTGGGACTCCTCTAGCACAAGGCATAGATAGAAGAGGAGAGAGGTGGCTGTGTGATGAACCTTTATCAATAGTTGTAGTGAACTCACCTGGAACTTCCAAATCATAACCATGACGACCAGGCCGTAGAAGGTACTCTTAGCGATGAAGATGCTGTAGGCCAGCTTGGCAGTCCGGGTGCTCTTCACATAGTAATCTGCAAGGACAGTAATACATTCAAATGACCTTGATTAAGGTGGTATCAGATGATGTTGTTAGCAGATCGTCCATTGAGAAAAATACAGCACAACCAATGATCTAGGCCAGTGTTTCTTGGTCCTGGGGATATAACCAATGATCTAGGCCAGTGTTTCTGGGTCCTGGGGATCCAACCAATGATCGAGGCCAGTGTTCCTTGGTCCTGGGGATATAACCAATGATCTAGGCCAGTGTTTCTTGGTCCTGGGGATATAACCAATGATCTAGGCCAGTGTTCCTTGGTCCTGGGGATATAACCAATGATCTAGGCCAGTGTTCCTTGGTCCTGGGGATCCAAAGGGAAGCTCATCGTTTTTTCCCCTAGAACTGACACACCTGTTTCCGCTAATCAGGCTTGATGATTAGGTAATTAGTGGAATCAGGTGGGTAGTTCCAGGGCAAAAACAGAAATATGCACCTTTTTGGGTCCCTAACCCTAACCCAGGACCAGGACCAAGACCGGGAAAACCCTGATATACCCCTAACCCTAACCCTAACCCTAACCCAGGACCAGGACCAAGACCAGGAAAACCCTGATATACCCCTAACCCTAACACTAACCCTAACCTTAACCCCAACCCCAACCCTAACCCTAACCCCAAAGCCAACCCTAACCCTAACCCTAACACTAACCCTAACCCCAACCCCAACCCTAATCCTAACCCCAACCCTAACCCCAACCCTAACCCTAACCCCAACCCTAACCCTAACCCCAACCCCAACCCCAACCCCAACCCCAACCCTAACCCTAACCCTAACCCCAACCCTAACCCCAACCCCAACCCCAACCCCAACCCTAACCCTAACCCCAACCCCAACCCCAACCCTAACCCTAACGCTAACGCTAACGCTAACCCCAACCCTAACCCTAACCCAGGACCAGGAAAACCCTGATATACACTGCAGGTCATCAGTACAGTATGCAGGTCATCAGTACAGTATGCAGGTCATCAGTACAGTATGCAGGTCATCAGTACAGTATGCAGGTCAGCAGCACAGTATGCAGGTCATCAGTACAGTATGCAGGTCATCAGTACAGTATGCAGGTCAACAGTACAGTATGCCATGTATTTAGGCATGAAGAGAAATATTTCTGTAGTATATAATGGGCACATTTACCTGTCGTTATCTCTCCCCCACTTTGACCTGAAAGAAACAAAGAAGGAGAGTTTTAGATGAGATTATACATCACAGTACCACTTAGACATAGGGGAATGCATTAGAGCCTCACAACTAGTGTACTAGTTCAGTCAAATCTCTTTCTTCTCATAAACACAGACAGTGTTCATTGTTTTATTACCTTGGAGATCTCCACTGATGGTGTGTTTCACATTTATATATCCATTCCCATTGTAAAAGCTGACAATGCAGGTGAATCTGTTGTCTGGGTTTTGCCAGTCTTTGGCTGGGACTCTCAGTCTGCTGGTGATACTGTATAAACTATCTTTATCCCACAAGGCCTTGTTGTCGGTCCCGGCGCCTTCAGTTCTGTTGACATTGTTGACTTGCCAGAAGACCGTGACATGGTCGGGGTAGAAGCGGGTGGCTACACACACCAGGGTCTTCTTCTTCTTGTTGTTTCTATCTTTACACTCCTTAGCCGAGGGTGCTAGGACTTTCACTGTGGGTTCAGTGACTTTGATGTTTGGATCTGCAGGGAGAAAACAGTGGAATGTTTTAACACTCAATCAATGGCTCTGTATGTTGTTGACGTCATACCTGAACCTGAGTGCTTTAAAACACAGTTGATCACAAAATGAATCAATGAGACAGTTAATCACAAAATGAATCAATGAGACAGTTCATCACAAAATGAATCAATGAGACAGTTCATCACAAAATGAATCAATGAGACAGTTCATCACAAAATGTGTTAATCACAAAATGTCTGCCAAGTCAAACACATAGAAACAACAGCAGCTTGGAATGAACCATTTTGTTACCTAACTGTACCACCCCTATATAATGTAATCAGTCAAGACTGACTAGAACATAGAGGTTATTATAACAGTATTATCACAGTTTTATTATAGTATTATTATTACAGTAGTACTATTACAGTAGTATTATTACAGTATTATCACGGTATTATTATAGTATTATTATTACAGTAGTACTATTACAGTAGTATTATTACAGTATTATCACGGTATTATTATAGTATTATTATTACAGTAGTATTACAGCATTATTATTACAGTAGTATTATTACAGTATTATCACAGTATTATTATAGCATTATTATTACAGTAGTATTACAGCATTATTATTACAGTAGTATTATTACAGTATTATCACAGTATTATTATAGTATTATTATTACAGTAGTATTACAGTGTTATTATTACAGTATTATTATTGAAGTAGTATGACAGTATTATTATTACAGTAGTATTAGTATTATTATTAGAGTAGTATTATGAAATTATTATCACTGTATTATTAGTACAGTAGTATTACAGTATTATTATGACAGTATTATGACAGTATTATTATAGTATTATTATTACAGTATTACTACATTATTATTATTATTACAGCATCATTATTAGAGTACTATTAATACAGCAGTATTGCAATATTATTATAGTATTATTATTACAGTAATATTATTACAGTATTACCACTGTAATATTACAGTAGTATCACAGTATTATTATAGTATTATTATTATAGTAGTATTACAGTATTATTATGATATTATTATTACAGTAGTATTGTAATATTATTATAATATTATTATTACAGTAGTATTACAGTAATATTATTACAGTATTACCACAGTAATATTACAGTAGTATCACAGTATTATTATAGTATTATTATTATAGCAGTATTACAGTATTATTATGATATTATTATTACAGTAGTATTACAGTATTATTCTTGCAGCGTTCTTACAGTATTATTATTACTACAGCATCATTAAAGTATTAGTATTACATTATTATCACATTATTATTATTACTACAGTATTATTATTGAAGTATTATCACATTATTATTATTACAGTAGTATTACAGTATTATTCTTACAGCGTTCTTACAGTATTATTATTACTACAGCAGTATTGAAGTATTAGTATTACATTATTATCACATTATTATTATTACTACAGTATTATTATTGAAGTATTATCACAGTATTATTATTACAGTAGTATTACAGTATTATTCTTACAGCATTCTTACAGTATTATTATTACTACAGCAGTATTGAAGTATTAGTATTACATTATTATCACATTATTATTATTACTATAGTATTATTATTGAAGTATTCTTACAGTATTATTCTTACAGTATTCTAACAGTATTATAACAGTATTACTACAGTATTCTTACAGTATTCTTACAGCATTCTAACAGTATTACTACAGTATTCTTACAGTATTATAACAGTATTCTTACAGCATTCTAACAGTATTACTACAGTATTCTTACAGTATTATAACAGTATTACAACAGTATTCTTACAGCATTATAACAGTATTCTTACAGTATTATAACAGTATTGCTACAGTATTATAACAGTATTACTACAGTATTCTTACAGTATTATAACAGTATTCTTACAGCATTCTAACAGTATTACTACAGTATTCTTACTTATAACAGTATTACTACAGTATTCGTACAGTATTATAACAGTATTACTACAGTATTCTTACAGTATTACTACAGTATTCTTACAGTATTATAACAGTATTACTACAGTATTCTTACAGTATTACTACAGTATTCTTACAGTATTATAACAGTATTACTACAGTATTCTTACAGTATTCTAACAGTATTACAGTATTCTTACCCAGAACTGTTAGCTTAGTTCCTTCTCCAAAGTAGGCAGCATAACCACCAGAGCACACCACATACTCACAGACAGAAAACCAAGAGGATTCTAGCTACCCATTGGTGTATTTGCAGTAGTTTGGCTTGTAACAAAGGAAGTAATGCTGTATTTCTAAGCATGTCTATGTCAACAGAGCACAGGGCTAATTCACTTTATCATTAGCTCTTTGTACAGCTTAAATGCCCCCCCTCCTGAATATTTTCATGCTCAACTATGCCAGGAATGCAAAGTAAACAAACCCCTTCATTTAAAAATAATTTCATGACGATGTATTTGCAATATATTTTTTAAGAAAGTTGAAAAGCTGAATCCCTTACCTAGAACAGTGAGTCTGGTACCTGAACCAAACTCTGCCTTATCCGTGTACCACAGAGACATACCATACGCTACATTACAGACACTGGATTACACCTGACACAGATCTGTTACTTTGCCTGTTCGGAACTATTATGCACTTCCATTCAAACTGATACATCACCACAATATAGACTCATACAAACCAAAGCCTGAGGAATCAAAACATTGTTTTATAAACCATAAAGAGATTTTCTCTCTATCTCTGTTTCACACAACGGATTTAAAAAAATACTACAACGTCTCTTTCAGTAACAGATAAACCCATGACTGCATAGATAACACATGACAGAATCAGTTTTCTCACCTAGAACTGTGAGTTTGGTGCCATTGCCGAAGTATGCCGGGTTAGTGTTCACACTGATACACAGCTACAGAGATAACCCCTCCTCACTACTCAGTACGAGCAGAGTTTAGGTGTAGTCTTTACACCCCAACCTGCTGTCTTTGGTTGTTGGATTTTGTTATTCTATGAAATGTAATGACATCACAAAATCATTTCCATATTATGTAGAGATGAAATGATCATTGTTTTGACCGAAGTACCTAAGACTGTGTCTGGTTCTACTGCTAAGGAACCTCTTCTCCTCTAGCTGATATGTATTATAATGAAGGTAGACTGTGTCTGGTTCTACTGCTAAGGAACCTCTTCTTTGTGGGCAGGGAGCCAGACAGCTTTATACCATGATGACTGGAGCACATAACTAATGCCTTTACTGGGATCCATTTAAATATACTCTCTTACTTTAACACGATTTAGACGTATAGTCAAATTAGATATTTTCTATATTGCCAAATGTTAATTTGTTGGTCTTTGTTAGTCCCTCGTGTACATTTGTCAGATAGAGTCCACAACAGTTCATTGTTCATTTTCTTACCTAAAACGGTGAGTTTGGTGCCGGCTCCAAAATATGCCTCCGAGTACGAGCACAGAGACACAAGGCTGTATCTTTACCGTCTCTCTGACTTTGTTTTGACTCAATCTTTGTTAGTCTGTTAAAGTTATTTCAAAACTCTTCACAGGAACTCTGAGACATTCAGCTGGGGGGGGGGGGGGGGGGGGGGGGGGGGGGGGGTAAATCTGACATAGTTTATAACCAAATCAATTATGGTGACTATTTTACTAATGAAATTCAAGTGCGTTCCACCTCGACCAATCTTTAGGTCACATTCCAATCCATGAACATCAACCACACACTGTAACCTACAGATTGTAACCATAAGATGGAAAGGTGTACAAATTACATGTAGTTTAAAAACAACGTCACAATCAGGTGCAAACGTTATATTATGTTGGTGTAATGTCTCACCTAGAACAGTTAATCTGGTTCCTCCACCGAAGTAAGCCTGGCTGGTACCACCAGCACAGTGGATTTACTCAGCCTGTATATAACCACGTCAGGAGGACTTTTAATGATACTACCCAGTCGTTCTGTTACAGTACAATTCTCTAATAAACTTTACAACCACATACATTATAACCACATAGCTTACATGTTTTATAACCAACAGATTACTGCACTTTTTCAGTGTCATTTCTCACCTAGAACAGTTAACCTGGTTCCTCCACCGAAGTAAGCCTGGCTGGCACCACCAGCACAGTACAGTGGAACACTGCTATAATATAACTATATGGGCACGCTGAGCCTGGCTGGCACCACCAGCACAGTACAGTAGAATACTGCTATAATACAGCTATATGGGCACGCTGAGCCTGGCTGGCACCATTAACACAGTACAGTGGAACACTGCTATAATATAGCTATATGGGCACGCTGAGCCGGGCTGGCACCATTAAACAGTACAGTGGAACACTGCTATGATATAGCTATATGGGCACGCTGAGCCTGGCTGGCAGCATTAACACAGTACAGTGGAATACTGCTCTAGTCTAGCAAGTCCTTTTTTCGTCAACTTTAAATCCCGATCGTACATGGCCTTTGATAACTGTATTGTTCAAGACGTCCTACCAATCAACACCAAGTTTTAACCAGTTTACAAGACCGACACAGATGACTCAAACCATACTGTAATACTACAATATCAAATCTCTTCTCACGAGTATGTTGTCTCACTCACATTCACTGTCCATACGCCAAACACAGTGTACAGATTACTTACCGAGAACTGTTAATTTGGTGCCTGATCCAAAATGTGCCTCATAGTTGGCACAGTGTACAGGCTGAACATCAAAAAGCATTGACTGGAGGTGACACTAGTATGAACTAATCTAATGTACTGAATCCATAATCAACTAACTAACTCATCACCAAAACCCCTAGACCACACACAGAGTCCCATTCGTTCCATCATGGTGAATATTCTCTTACCCAGAACGGTCAGTTTGGTCCCTGCTCCAAAGAATGCAGGATCATAGTTGTCACAGTGCCGACATACTGAGCAGTAATGTAACCAACCACTAGCTACTGAACTTGGCATCTAAAATAATACCTTGCTTTTTAATACAAGTCAATGGTTCAAATAAACCATTAGATGAACCAGTACAGTAAGTAAATAGAGGAGAAAGAATTTACCTAAAACAGTGAGTTTCGTTCCATTACCAAAGAAGGCTGGTTGAGTTTGAGTCACAGTGTTTTCACATCAACCGTTTAGTTCAGCTGTATAATGGACACTTTATTATACTATTAAATGGCAATCACACATCTTCAGGGTTACAGATCTTTATCAATGTCATTCATCTGAAGTGAACTTACCTAAAACAGTGAGTTTGGTTCCATTCCCAAAGTAGGCCTCACTTCCAGTGTCACACCGTTCGCCTCCTCTTCTAAAAATACCTCAGATCTCTTTGTCATTCAGCCTCAAGGGAATATGAACAGAGATACTCAGAGATACTCAGGGATACTCAGAGATACCCAGAGATACTCAGGGATACTCAGAGATACCCAGAGATACTCAGAGATACTCAGGGATACTCAGAGATACCCAGAGATACTCAGAGATACTCAGAGATACTCAGGGATACTCAGAGATACTCAGAGATACTCAGAGATACTCAGGGATACTCAGAGATACTCGGAGATACTCAGGGATACGCAGAGATGCTCAGAGATACTCAGAGATACTCAGAGATACTCAGAGATGTGCAGGGATACTCAGAGATACTCAGGGATACTCAGAGATACCCAGAGATACTCAGGGATACTCAGAGATACTCAGAGATACTCAGGGATACTTAGAGATACTCAGAGATACTCAGGGATACTCAGAGATACTCAGAGATACTCAGAGATACTCTAAAAATAACTACTGAGTTCAGCAATGCGTTTGAGGAGATTTTATGGTCAAACAGGAATCGGATAAACTCCCCTATGTAACTAAATCTGACTTCATAAGTTTGTTGTCTTGTCCAGGAAAATGCTCCAAATAAAGTCGATTTTTATAATCCTGAAGATTGGTTGAAATCTTGTTTTATCCTTCAGTATTATCGAAGCATCTCTCCAGACTCCTCAACAGTCTGTAGTAGTGTGTGAATAGGCCCCAGCCCTCTCCTGTATGGAAGTGAATGGTAGGAGGTTTTTGTACGGCGTCTCTGTGTAAATATATCACCGTGGCCCCCTGTCCCCACAGTGTGAAAGCATCACACAAAAACACTCGTTCTGTTCTTTCTGTTATTTAGTTTCCCTCCCCTGTTCTCTCTCTGTATCTCTCTCACCATCTCAGTCTCTCAGTATCTGTCTGTAGCAGCAGGTGCGTCTTCACGGAGGGCTACTGCAGTTGGAGCCTGTTCTGACCCTATAAATAGAACAGCAAATTCAGGATTTTAATAATAAACATTTACATTTGGATATTTTTTTCTATTGATTGATGTAATGAATAACATCAATAAAAAAGACAATGTAAAAAGACAATATCCAAATGTAATGTTTATAATTAATATTATGACATTTTACTGTTGTTACTGGAGTGGGATCCTGGTCCAAACTGACAGCTTCTATTTCCGTCAGCAGTACTTAGAAAAGCAGCAGGGAGGAGAGGAGGGGGAGGAGAGGAGGAGGGGGAGGAGGGAGGAAGAGGAGGAGGAGAGGAGGAGGGGGAGGAAGAGGAGGAGGAGGAGGAGAGGAGGGGGAGGAGAGGAGGAGGAGGAGGAGGAGAAAGAGGAGGAGAAGGAGGAGGAGGAGGAGGGGGAGGAGAGGAGGAGAGGGAGGAGGGAGGAAGAGGAGGAGGAGAGGAGGAGGGGGAGGAAGAGGAGGAGGAGGGGGAGGAGAGGAGGAGGAGGGGGAGGAGAGGGAGGAGAGGAGGAGGAGGGGGAGGAAGAGGAGGAGGAGGGGAGGAGAGGAGGAGGAGAGGAGGAGGGGGAGGAAGAGGAGGAGGAGGAGGAGAGGAGGGGGAGGAGAGGAGGAGGAGGAGGAGGAGAAAGAGGAGGAGAAGGAGGAGGAGGAGGAGGGGGAGGAGAGGAGGAGAGGGAGGAGGGAGGAAGAGGAGGAGAGGAGGGGGAGGAGAGGAGGAGGAAGAGGAGGAGGAGGAGGAGAGGAGGAGGGAGGAAGAGGAGGAGGAGAGGAGGAGGGGAGGAAGAGGAGGAGGAGGAGGAGAGGAGGGGGAGGAGAGGAGGAGGAGGAGGAGGAGAAAGAGGAGGAGAAGGAGGAGGAGGAGGAGGGGGAGGAGAGGAGGAGAGGGAGGAGGGAGGAAGAGGAGGAGGAGAGGAGGAGGGGGAGGAAGAGGAGGAGGAGGGGGAGGAGAGGAGGAGGAGGGGGAGGAGAGGAGGAGGAGAGGAGGAGGGGGAGGAAGAGGAGGAGGAGGGGGAGGAGAGGAGGAGGAGAGGAGGAGGGGGAGGAAGAGGAGGAGAGGAGGGGGAGGAGAGGAGGAGGAAGAGGAGGAGGAGGAGGAGAGGAGGAGGGAGGAAGAGGAGGAGGAGAGGAGGAGGGGGAGGAAGAGGAGGAGGAGGAGGAGAGGAGGGGGAGGAGAGGAGGAGGAGGAGGAGGAGAAAGAGGAGGAGAAGGAGGAGGAGGAGGAGGGGGAGGAGAGGAGGAGAGGGAGGAGGGAGGAAGAGGAGGAGGAGAGGAGGAGGGGGAGGAAGAGGAGGAGGAGGGGAGGAGAGGAGGAGGAGGGGGAGGAGAGGAGGAGGAGAGGAGGAGGGGGAGGAAGAGGAGGAGGAGGGGGAGGAGAGGAGGAGGAGGGGGAGGAGAGGAGGAAGAGGGAGGAAGAGGAGGAGGAGAGGAGGAGGGGGAGGAAGAGGAGGAGGAGGAGGAGAGGAGGAGGAGGAGAGGAGGAGGAGGAGGAGGAGAAAGAGGAGGAGAAGGAGGAGGAGGAGGAGGGGAGGAGGAGGAGGAGGAAGAGGAGGAGGAGGGGGAGGAGAGGAGGAGGAGGAAGAGGGAGAGGAGGAGGAGGAAGAGGAGGAGGAGGAGAGGAGGAAGAGGAGGGGGAGGAGGAGGAGAGGAGGGGAGGAGAGGAGGAGGAGAGGAGGGGGAGGAGAGGAGGAGGAGGAGAGGAGGAGGAGAGGAGGGAAGGACAGGTAAATGTTTTTTATAAATCTAAAAATGTAAATGACAGCTGTCTAAGTCACAGCCCTGTCCCCTCTCCCTCTCCTCTCCCCCTGCCATGCTGCATCATGTGACAGTAACAGCCTATCATAGAGCAGGGCTGACAAGATCCAGTCTAAAACTTGCAGTACCTTGTAACTTGATTCTAATTGCATTTGATCATATATTTATTTATTTATTTTTTATTCAACCTTTATTTAACTGGTAGAAGGTATCTGCTTTAGTGACGGTATCATTATATTGTGGAATGCTTTGTATAAAAGGTATATATGTATTTAGAGATAATCTTAAATGTGTTTCTTTTGTTTTATATCTCAAGCCAATGGAATTGAATTGAAAAGGATAGTTTTGACTTCTGATGTGAATTTGTGTAATCCCACAGTTACCCTCCAGAGGTCAGTGTAGGATCATCTCTGAGAAAAGTCTCCCTTTTTAATCGAAGAGCTTCATTTGATATCAAGCGGAGGCTTATATACTAGCAGTGGTGGAAAAAGTACCCAATTGTCATACTTGAGTAAAAGTAAAGAGACCTTAATAGAAAATGATTCAAGTAACAATGAAAGTCACCCAGTAAAATACTACTTGAGTATAAGCCTAAAAGTATTTGGTTTAAAATATACTTAAGTATCAAAAGTAAAAGTATAAATCATTTGAAATTCCTAATATTAAGTAAACCAGATGGCGCCATTTGATTTTGTATTTTATCTAGTTAGCCAGGGGCACACTCCATCACTCAGACAGAATTTACAGATAGCCAGGGGCACACTCCAACACTCAGACAGAATTTACAGATAGCCAGGGGCTCCAACACTCAGACATCATTTACAGATAGCCAGGGGCTCCAACACTCAGACATCATTTACAGATAGCCAGGGTCTCCATCACTCAGACATCATTTACAGATAGCCAGGGGCTCCAACACTCCAACGCTCAGACATCATTTACAGATAGCCAGGGGCTCCAACACTCAGACATCATTTACAGTTAGCCAGGGGCTCCAACACTCAGACATCATTTACAGTTAGCCAGGGGCTCCAACACTCAGACATCATTTACAGATAGCCAGGGGCTCCAACACTCAGACATCATTTACAGTTAGCCAGGGGCTCCAACACTCAGACATAATTTACAGTTAGCCAGGGGCTCCAACACTCAGACATAATTTACAGATAGCCAGGGGCTCCAACACTCAGACAGAATTTACAGATAGCCAGGGGCTCCAACACTCAGACAGAATTTACAGGTAGCCAGGGGCTCCAACACTCAGACAGAATTTACAGATAGCCAGGGGCTCCAACACTCAGACATCATTTACAGATAGCCAGGGGCACACTCCAACACTCAGACAGAATTTACAAATGAAGCATGTGTGTTTAGTGAGTCCGCCAGATCAGAGTCAGTAGGGATGACCAGGGATGTTTTGTGTTTAGTGAGTCCTCCAGAACAGAGGCAGTAGGGATGACCAGGGATGTTCTCTGTTTAGTGAGTCCTCCAGATCAGAGGCAGTAGATGACCAGGGATGTTCTGTGTTTAGTGAGTCCTCCAGAACAGAGGCAGTAGGGATGACCAGGGATGTTCTCTGTTTAGTGAGTCCTCCAGATCAGAGGCAGTAGATGACCAGGGATGTTCTGTGTTTAGTGAGTCCTCCAGAACAGAGGCAGTAGGGATGACCAGGGATGTTCTGTGTTTAGTGAGTCCTCCAGAACAGAGGCAGTAGGGAGGACCAGCGATGTTCTCTGTTTAGTGAGTCCTCCAAATCAGAGGCAGTAGGGATGACCAGGGATGTTCTCTGTTTAGTGAGTCCTCCAGATCAGAGGCAGTAGGGATGACCAGGGATGTTCTGTTGGTAACTGTGTGAATTTGGCAATTTTCCTGTCCTGCTAAGCATTCCAAAGCATTCCTGTAACAAGTACTTTTGGGTGTCAGGGGAAAATGTATGGAGTAAAAAGTACATTGTTTTCTTTAGGAATGTAGTGAAGTAAAAGTAAAAGTTGCGAAAAATATAAATAGTAAAGTACAGAAACCCCGAGGAAAATGACTTAAGTAGTACTTTAAAGTATTTTTACTTAACTATTTCTTTAAAAGTAGAAGTTCAGCAAAGGACCAACCTAGTAGTAAAGTTACTTGGAAAGATAATCTTGATCTAAACTTATCTTTAAAAGAATGTAGCTGTAAATAACTGATTCATAACACAAACAGGAGACAGTCTTTACAGAAAGGCAAACAGGAGACAGTCTTTACAGAAACACAAACAAGAGACAGTCTTTACAGAAACACAAACAGGAGACAGTCTTTACAGAAACACAAACAGGAGACAGTCTTTACAGAAATACAAACAGGAGACAGTCTTTACAGAAACACAAACAGGAGACAGTCTTTACAGAAACACAAAACACAATATACATAACACAAACGTAACAGTAAAGGCATAAATCCTCAAATACAAACTTGTTTAAACCTAGCTAGCTTGCTATGTGAAAATGTGTGGTTAATTAAATGTGTGGTTAAATAAATGTGTGGTTAATTAAATGTGTGGTTTAATTAAATGTGTAGTTAAATAAATGTGTGGTTAATTAAATGTGTGGTTTAATTAAATGTGTGGTTAATTAAACGTGTGGTTAATTAAATGTGTGGTCAATTAAATGTGTGGTTTATTAAATGTGTGGTTAAATAAATGTGTGGTTTATTAAATGTGTGTTTAATTAAATTTGTGGTTAATTAAATGTGTGGTTAAATAAACGTGTGTTCAATTAAATGTGTGGATAATTAAATGTGTGGTTTATTAAATGTGTGGTTAATTAAATGTGTGGTTAATTAAATGTGTGGTTAATTAAATGTGTGGTTTATTAAATGTGTGGTTAATTAAATGTGTAAAACAAATTCCTATTATGAACCCAAACTTCAGGCTGAAGAATCTGAGGATGGATCTGAGGATGGATCTGAGGATGGATCTGAGGATGGATCTGAGGATGGATCTGAGGATGGATCTGAGGATGGATCTGAGGATGGATCTGAGGATGGATCTGAGGATGGATCTGAGGATGGATCTGAGGATGGATCTGAGGATGAATCTGAGGATTTTTATTTATTTATTTCACCTTTATTTAACCAGGTAGGCAAGTTGAGAACAAGTTCTCATTTACAATTGCGACCTGGCCAAGATAAAGCAAAGCAGTTCGACAACATACAAAAACACAGAGTTACACATGGAGTAAAACAACATACAATCAATGATACAGTAGAAAAATAAGACTATATACAATGTGAGCAAATGATGTGAGATAAGGGAGGTAAAGGCAAAAAAGGCCATGGTGGCAAAGTAAATAAAGTATAGCAAGTAAAACACTGGAATGGTAGAATTATAATTTGAAGAAAGTTCAAAGTTAAAATATAAATAATATGGTGCAAAAGAGCAAAATAATAAATAAAATAAATAAATACAGTAGGGGAAGAGGTAGTAGTTTGGGCTAAATTATAGATGGGCTATGTACAGGTGCAGTGATCTGGTAGCTGCTCTGATAGCTGGTGCTTAAAGCTAGCGAGGGAGATAAGTGTTTCCAGTTTCAGAGATTTCAGAGGATGAATCTCTTGGTGTAGATACGGTGTCAGAGACAAGTCGCAAGTGAGTGATTGACAGAGTGACCACAGATTTCTGTTAGTGACAGACACAACAATAACCTAAACATGTTTTGGTCATTGTGTCCATGCGGCCCTTTGATCTTTCTAGAAAAGGCCAAGGGACGTCCAGCTGGTGGCTGATCTTAACCAGGTTCTACAGTGGATTCTATTAATGCCCCGGGTGAACCAGGTTGGTGTTGATTACATTCCTTATGGAACCAACCTGCCTCCTCACACCCGGCAAGAGCCGGGTGCCCTGTTTCGGCCAACCGTGAAGTTGGCTCTAAACAATAGTGAGGTGCAGTAGGTTAAGCACGTGGAGTAATGAGTAAGATCCTTTGTTTTCACATGTTAAAGTGATTGCTTTTGATAAAAACGCGTTCTGCCTTCCCATATTAAAAGTAGTTATAAAATTCAATAATGTATTCTATGGAAAAGAGACATATGTTCCTGGACGATGCATCATGCTGCCTTGTTGACAACATGACCGAGCAGTGCAGATGATCTATTTCAGAATGGCACTCCTCTCTAACCGCTTTTGCGGTCATGGCTAGAAGGGATCAAGCTTTTGTCAAATTAATGTAAAAAGTCGTTTTTTTGTTGTTGACATTTTAGCTAACCCTAACCCTTTTCCTAACCTAACCTAATTCTCCTAACCCGCTGCGTAAGTTATTCAAAGATAAGTGCTCTAAAACAGACAAATAAATAAACCCTAACAAAAACACAAAGTCTGCAATAAAGCTAGCTACAACATCTGTCATGTGTGTTTTGTTAATAAATGTTTCAAATAAATCAATGTGTCAGGTCCTGCTACGAAAAGTGAAATCTGACATTAATTTGACAAAAACTGGATCCCTTTTAGCATGTACCTGTACAAGCCTCCGGTTAATAAAATTAACTAAATGTTGCCTTTTGTTGAATTTATATAACAACATTCTGACCTTGTTTAGCATTATCTAGTCCAAATATGGGATGATTCCATTATTTGTATCCGTTTGAATCGCTTTCAAAGGAGAACTTTTATTTTGAAGGCGATCTGCAAATTCCACTATTGTGGCTAGCTTGGTTGATTACGCCACAGGCAACAATAACTGGCGACTAGTTCATTTTCAGACAAATATTTTCAACTCTTCAATATAGTTTATCCGCTGGTGTGTGTGTGTGTGTGTGTGTGTGTGTGTGTGTGTGTGTGTGTGTGTGTGTGTGTGTGTGTGTGTGTGAGAGAGATCCGCTGACCACCGCATTTAGAACATGTTGATCAAGTTGAAGCTGGGTTTCCCAAGTTATTTGGTAGATGCTAACTGCTCATGCCGGCAGGCAGCTCTGTAGAACATCTGTGTGATGTCAAGAGTCATGAATATTAATGTAATTGCGTTGCTGGGCAATTATGGACATTAAGCTAGCTAGCTATCTTGCTAAGTTAGCTAGCTAACGTTAGTTAAAACAGATGAAAATGGGTTGACGTTAGTAAGTTAATAGACTATGGTTAAACGTTTCCTTGTGTTGTGTGTCTTTTATTGCAGGCATCGTTTTGTTTGTGTCTAACAACGTTAGATACTGCACATAGGTAATGTTTCTAACATAGCATTAGGTACGTTCACGTTTGAAAATTAATTACTAGCCCTCGTTAAGATATAGCTACAGCTAGGTAGGTGTCTTTAGTAGGGCTTTCAGTCATTGAAAACAAAGACTTCTATCTATCTGTGTTGTGTATCATTAATATTTTACATAGCTAGCTAGCTAGCTAGCTAGATAGATAGATAGATAGATAGATAATGCTAGCTACTGAACATATCGCGATTAGCGGACACTATCGTTAGCTAGTAGTTAGCCAGCGAACTAGTTAGTTGTCTGTGACCTAATGTTAGCTCAGCGTGACAGGTCATGTAATCACTTCTAAACTCATCAGTCAGCGTGACAGGTCCCGTTATCTCTTCTAAAACCATCCCTCAGTGTGACAGGTCATGTAATCACTTCTAAACCCATCACTCAGTGTGACAGGTCCTGTTATCTCTTCTAAACCCATCACTCAGTGTGACAGGTCCCGTTATCTCTTCAGAACCCATCACTCACCCTGACAGGTCCCGTTATCTCTTCTAAACCCATCAGTCAGCGTGACAGGTCCCGTTATCTCTTCGAAAACCCATCAGTCAGCGTGACAGGTCTCGTTATCTCTTCGAAACCCATCAGTCAGCGTGACAGGTCCCGTTATCTCTTCAGAACCCATCAGTCAGCGTGACAGGTCCCGTTATCTCTTCGAAACCCATCAGTCAGCGTGACAGATCCCGTTATCTCCTCTAAACCCATCAGTCAGCGTGACAGGTCCCGTTATCTCTTCAGAACCCATCAGTCAGCGTGACAGGTCCCGTTATCTCTTCGAAACCCATCAGTCAGCGTGACAGGTCCCGTTATCTCTTCTAAACCCATCAGTCAGCGTGACAGGTCCCGTTATCTCTTCTAAACCCATCAGTCAGCGTGACAGGTCCCGTTATCTCCTCTAAACCCATCAGTCAGCGTGACAGGTCCCGTTATCTCTTCTAAACCCATCAGTCAGCGTGACAGGTCCCGTTATCTCCTCTAAACCCATCAGTCAGCGTGACAGGTCCCGTTATCTCTTCTAAACACATCAGTCAGCGTGATAGGTCCTGTATCACTTCTAAAGCCAGTGTGTAGTCTGGTTATGTTTGTTGCTGTTATAGTCATATGGTTCACCACAAACAAGTCATACAACAATTTTGATGGGATTTTAAAATCGGCGATTTCACTGCCATCCTCACGCACTGTTGCACCTACAACACTAATCTAGTGAGCACCTTTAGTGTTCCGGCCAATCAAGGCATTTGATTGGTTTGACGTGTTGCAAGGCGTCACTGATTTCCACTGAAAATAGAATTCCTTTCCCCAACAACCAAGAGAATGAACTAAAGAGAGAAAAAGGAAAAGACTATTAACATTTAAAGCAAAGAACACGAAGGACAACTGAAATCATAACAGCAATGCCAACTATATATGTTTGTGTGCATGTCTGGCACTATTACATGTATGTGTGTGTTCTTGTACGCGTTTATTTGAATGAGAGTGTGTGTATATGCATGTGTACAAACACCTGCACGGCATCAGCCTCAGGCAAACCGTCATTAGCTGTAAAAACACTGCCACTTAGTGTCATTCAAACATACTTTTTATTATGTTTTATTTTGACTTAAAAAAAAACTTTTATCTTTGACCATAATTCTATCTCCCGCACAGCAACTCTACTCCCACTTGTCTCCAATTCCACATCCTAACCCTCAGCTTCCCTCAGCCCATCCCATCTATCTCTGCTGGCCACCCACTTCGGGTTTCAACTCAACACATATCTTTCAACTATGCTGTGATGTTTAACGTACAATTTCAATCTATCTAATCGAATAGAATCCACAGATTGCAAGTTGAAGATAAATAGTTTTACTAAGAGTATTAGTATATTAGTAATTGACTGACCTGGTCTCTCCAGATCTCCTAACAGTACTATTTCTAAGGTACATTTTAGATCAATGTTCTGCATTTTCAGCCATTCCTGAACCTGAGACCAAAAACAGGCTACCTGAGGGCAATACCAAAATAAATGGTCTATTGATTCTGTATCCTCACAACAAAATCTGCAGAGCTTTGATGATTTTATGCCCCAAATATTCAACATTTTGTTGGTGGCAAGAATTCTATATAATATTTTTAGCTGAAAAGCATGAAGTCTTGAATCTTGCGTTGTTTTAATATCAACTCATACACCCTGTACCATGGAATCGGTACATAAAAAATCTCTTCCCAACTATTTTGCAATCTGTATGGCACAGTTGTCAACATGCTGGTCCTCAAATGAAACTGGTATACTTTCCTATTTATGCTATTATTATGCCTCTGCCAGTTTTGATCCTTTATATTGGGCAGACAGACCAGTTCCCTACCTCCTCCCACTGCCACCCGCCTCCTCCATTTTTGGGGTAATGCTGTAATCAATTGGTTGAACAGACCTTCCTGTACAATTCTGATAACTCCATGAAGGACATAACTCTACCATTCCAATTCACAATATAATTTAAGAACAAAATACGCTTTTCAAACATCTTTCTCATAAATACAGGGATTTTATCAACCAGCACATTTGAGTTCAGCCATAACATTTGGTGTAATATTTGTTCTATCTTTTCAGGGGGATAAAATTGAAATTATAGCCTGCTTGTTTGAAAAAGAGAGATACTTTGAAAAAAGTATTGTTTTCAATTAATTGAATATGAGACATGGCAATCTGCACAAAGGCAAAAAGGCAATTTTTAAACAATGGATGAGCTTTTCTTAATAATCTACTTGAGAACCATTTAGGTTCATCCCAATTCATATTCATTATATAGACAGGTACGTTTTATTTTGTCTGTGTAAGGCATGTATATGGGTGGCGAAGTCAAGTGCAAGAGAGCAGAGTATAATAAACAGGCACACTTTAATACCGGTAAACAAATGACAGCATATTTTTTTATTTATTTTACTGGGCAAGTCAGTTAAGAACAAATTCTTATTTTCAATGACGGCCTAGGAACAGTGGGTTAACTGCCTTGTTCAGGGGGCAGAACGACAGATTTGTACCTTGTCGGCTCGGGGACTCAAACTTGCAACCTTTCGGTTACTAGTCCAACGCTATAACCAGTAGGCTACCCTGATGATGATGATGATGATGATGCTACCCTGCTGCCACATACTAAAAAAACAAAAACACGGTCTAAAACAAAAGCAGCGCCTGACAAATATCCACGTAACAAATAAACAATCACTCACAAATACAACATGGGGAACAGAGGGTTAAATTATAAACAAGTGATTGGTTGAGTGAAGCCAGGTGTGATAAGACAAAGACAGAACAAATGGAAAATGAAAAGTGGATCGGCGGTGACGTCGACCGCCGAATGCCGCCCGAACAAGGAGAGGGACCAACTTCGGCGGAAGTCATGACAGTCTGGTTTAGCGTCCCAGATAAAGCGAAATATTTTTTGCTCATATGATTTGAAAAAACAAATCATCAGGAGTAGGCAGCGACATAAGTAAGTGAGTAAACTGAGATATGACTAAGGAGTTAATCAGGGAAATTTTTTCCATAAATAGACAGGTATTTACCTCTCCATGGTTGCAGGATCTATTTTTACAAGTTTTCTATTGAAATTCATTGTGGAGAGCTTGTTTATATATTTTGTGATATGAATACCAAGTATGCATTCTTCACCATCAGCCCATTTTATAGGTAAACTGCAGGGTAATGTAAAAGTTGTATTTTTTAAAAGATCCAATAACTAATATTGTACACTTATTATAATTCGGTTTTAGTCCAGAGAGTACAGAAAAGTTATCTAGATCTTCAATGAGATATTGCAGAGATCTAGCTTGTTGACTAAATATAAAACTTGAGTCATCGGCATACATGGACACCTTTGTTTTTAAGCCTTGGATTTCTAATCCTCTATTGTTGTTATTGGATCTGATTTTAATAACTAGCATTTCGATGGCCATAACGAATAGATATGGTGACAGAGGACACCCTTGTTTAACTCCTCTTGACAATTCAAAACTCTCTGAGAAGTAGCCATTATTTATTTTTTTACACTGAGCTATGAGGCAGAGTTCCCAGCTGGATCACTGAGCTACTGAGCTATGAGGCAGAGTTCCCAGCTGGATCACTGAGCTATGAGGCAGAGTTCCCAGCTGGATCATTGAGCTATGAGGCAGAGTTCCCAGCTGGATCACTGAGCTATGAGGCAGAGTTTAAGTCTGGATTCAAGGTGTGGAGCCCAGAGAGCCAGGAGTGAAGTAGGATATCTGTAATTCAGTGGTTTCTGACAGTCCAGAGGATGCAGAGAAGGGACCAGGCAGTGTATCTGTGTGCTGCCAGTACATTAGTGAAGCAGGGATGCTCAACTCTGTGACAAAATCATATTTTGGAAGGGGAGTACCAGCCTGGCAGGATGTCTATCCGACAGGGGAGTACCAGCCTGGCAGGATGTCTATCCGACAGGGGGAGGCACAGCCTAGCAGGATGTCTATCCGACAGGGGGAGTACCAGCCTGGCAGGAAGTCTATCCGACAGGGGGAGTACCAGCCTGGCAGGAAGTCTATCCGACAGGGAGAGTACCAGCCTGGCAGGATGTCTATCCGACAGGGGGAGTACCAGCCTGGCAGGATGTCTATCCGACAGGGGGAGGCACAGCCTGGCAGGATGTCTATCCGACGGGGAGGCACAGCCTGGCAGGATGTCTATCCGACAGGGGAGGCACAGCCTGGCAGGATGTCTATCCGACAGGGGGAGGCACAGCCTGGCAGGATGTCTATCCGACAGGGGGAGGCACAGCCTGGCAGGATGTCTATCCGACAGGGGGAGTACCAGCCTGGCAGGATGTCTATCCGACAGGGGGAGGCACAGCCTGGCAGGATGTCTATCCGACAGGGGGAGGCACAGCCCAGACATTATAACATTTATCAAGAGGATGTGGTGATGAATACAACTCTCTCTCTCTATACTGCTGTAGAAGGCAGCTGGTGCTTTCAGTTCTGTGTAGAAGGATGTCTCCGACAACATATGGACAAGGCTTGCTCATCTGATTTCCATGTGAGGTTCCCTCAATCTCAATATGAATACATTTAATAGCTAACTGTATCTTACTGTATCTCTCTTAACATGCTTTCTATGCAAATCTCATCTGTAAAAATGTCAAAATGAATGACAGATGTATTGAGTTGCCTTAGATTAATTCAGACTGGCTACGGTGTATCAAGATGGACAAACAGTACTATTGCCGCTATTTTCTCGTTTTTCAAGCGGTCTTCACGGAGTATGCGAGCACACTGGGGGCCAGCTGAACTGAAGCATGCTGATGCCATTAGTGACCTTGGGGGAGGGGCTTCAGTGACCTTGGGGGAGGGGCTTCAGTGACCCAGGGGGAGGGACCTCAGTGACCCTGGGGAGGGGCCTCAGTGACCCTGGGGAGGGGCTTCAGCGACCTTGGGGGAGGGGCCTCAGTGACCCTGGGGAGGGGCTTCAGCGACCCTGGGGGAGGGGCCTCAGTGAGAGCCGTACTGTGTGTACAATGAGGTTGAATGTCATTCACAGAGACGATGAGTGACATGATGCATCCTATAGTCCTCCTGAGTTGGCTGGTTCTCCTGTCCCCAAGTGAGTGTCTGAGGTTAGCTTAGTAGCTGGGATTCATGGAGTAATTAGAGTTCTACCAACTCTTAATAGACACAGTGATGGCTTGTCTCTCGTCTTCCTCCTCTCTTCTCCTCTCTTCCTCTCCCCTGATCCCCTCCACTGCCCTCCTCTCCTCTCCTCCTCTCTTCCTCTCCTCTGCCCTCCTCTCCTCTCCTCTCCTCTCCTCTCTTCTCCTCTCTTCTCCTCTCTTCTCTTCTCCTCTCTTCCTCTCCCCTGATCCTCTCCCCTGTTCTCCTCTCCTCTCTTCTCTACAGGTCAGTGTGGAGCAGCAGCCCCCGTAGTGCTTCAGCCCAGACAGCTCCTCACCCTTCCTGGTAACACCACCACCTCCGGTCCAGTCACCCTGCAGTGCTCCCTGGGTCCAGGCTTCAGCATGTCCAGCTACACCATGATGTGGTACCGACAGGTCAGAGAAGTCCCCAGGGCTTTATGCATGTCGGTACTCTCTTCTGTTGTAGGATCAGTGTTGAGGAGCAGTGAACTGCATTTACTTCAACTAGTCATTTAATTACATTTTGCAGTAGCTTGGTGGTAGTTGGACTAAATTAAAATCTTGGTAGTGTTGTCAGTAGTTAATTACTGTTTTACCATGTAACGGTGTAGCTAACTACTGGAACTACACACTACTGTTTTACCATGTAGCGGTGTAGCTAACTACTGGAACTACACACTACT